>NW_008602075.1:13621-43885 GCF_000691845.1 Merops nubicus
ACCTGCTAGAGTGGCATCCAGGACTTCAACATGACCACAAACCAGTCTCAGGACAAAGCAAGTGATTACTAATGAACTGCTGGCTCAGCACCCACTCTGCTAACAGCAGCCCCTGAGCAGGACAGGGCCTGGAGGGACATTTCACTTCCCTGACCAGAAAAATGAGGTAAGAGCTCAGGGGTTAAATCACAGCAAGACAGAACTCATGGAGGATTTATAGTAGTAACTGTCTCAGCATCAGTCATAGCAAGTCAGGAATGGGAACAGAGTCAGTTTTATTTCCTTCGGTGGATGGTGCAGAGTTCGCCCTGTCACATCTCCACCTTCTCTCCCACCTTGGTAGCAGTAAAAGAGGAAAACATTCAGCCTGGACAGACTAATGACCACCTTAAGTGATCATGTAATAGATCATGTTCTTCCACACGTTCCACACAGGGGCTACTTACTGTTCCAGGAAGTCCCAAATATGTTGGAGCACCTCTGGGCTGAGGAATTCCCTGGGCTGTGAGCTCTGGGACATGGCTGATCGGTAGTAACTCTCCTTCCAGGAGAAGTGGCTCGGAGTTTCTACAAACCTTAAAAAACAAAAGCAAAAAAAAAAAAAAAAGGAAAGAAAAACACATACACAGAGATATGTTGAATGCATGAGCCCAGCTCGATGAAAACCCATAAATAGAAGGCATTGTGTGAAAAAGGAGACACGCTGAATGCCTGGAACTTTCACAGCTGTACAACACACATTCCACGCTGCTGCAGATGCTGTATTTAGATGAGAGAATCTGACCACCCTTCCCAATAAGTTAAATACCCCTCAGAGTCCACCGGGATGCTGCATCATAAGTTTCCCAGAGGCAAAAAAACCCACAACATTTTACACCCAAATAATCAACTTCCCATATGAAGCAGGTAAATGGTCTAAACAACATGTGATTCTGTGGTCCCTGACTGGTTGCCTGTCTACATTGCACACCCTTGGATGGTTTAGGTAACTTCTCCTACATCCAAGCATTGCATTTGAGGTCTTGGACTAAAGAAAGTAGTTTTGGTGTCTTTTTTTTTTTGGTGGCTGTTTTGTTTTTTTGTTTTGTTTTGTTTTTAAAAAATATTAAGGTTTAAAGGAAAGGAAGAAAAAAAAAACCTTTTTGCTTTATTTTCTATGGAAATAAGTTCCATCACATCAGGTTATAACTGCTCGTCCACTGCCTTTTCACCTTCAATAATTTCTGAGCCTGGCTGGCTGATTTCCACCAGACCTCCTAATTACCTTGGCCATTTTTATCTCCTTAAGCTCCCACAAGCCTCACAGAAATAGGTGGGCCCAAGAGGAAGAGTGACGAAGCCAGAGCACTCGCGCCTTCCACAGCTGCACATTCTCATCCCACTGGCCAATTTCTAAATTCAAACACAGCAGCTTTTACACCCATGTCAAAATACTCAGCGGCTGCAGTGGTGTAGAGGGGGTGGATGGGTGGGATGAATTTCTGAAGTGTATTTGCAGTTGACAAAAACTCTCAGTTCAACTTAACTAGGGCACAAAGCAGGTGACAACCTTTCCTGATACAAGGCCAGGAGCACACTGTAAAGTTTTCATGTAAAGGAGTTATTTTGGCACAATGAAAGTGAATGGCCACACTCTCTTGCCAAGGGAACGGGTGTGGCATGAGCCAGGGCTGTAAATAGATTTCGAAGAGATTTAGACTAACATTTGGTTTGGCACATTTTGCTGCTATTTAACACAATGGTCTGAACAAAATGTATGGAAGACCCTAATTTATTAAGCTACCAAAATTAAGAGTGTTTCATAAGAAAGATTACACTACATTTGCTCTCCTCTACTTTTTCCTGAAGCATCTATTTCCAGCTGCTGTCAGAGAGGGATCTAGCTCTCTGTACCAAATTTGTACACCCTTTTATATTTTGAGGCCAAGTCTAGTCTGCAAAAAGCAGGGCTTTCCTCACCTCTGCTTACCTACAGAACTACGTGATCTTTAAAAAGAGCAGTTTTAATAAGCTATTGGAAACCAAAGCAGTTTAAGCCCTCAGAACCATAGCTGAGCAGGACTCAAAATAGGTGAAAGTATCACTTCAGTTGCTCATCCTTTTTGCAATTAACAACAAAAAAAAAAAGCCATTAACATCCTTTAAAAGTTCATGAAGACAGCCAAAGAAAAAAATAAAACTCAGAAGTGGTGCAGCTACTAGCTCTGTCTTACAGTTGTGAGCACATACCCACACTACATGTAAATAATCACAAATCCTCCGAGAACAGCAGTTATCCCACAAAGTGCCAGAAATTACTCCTTTCAAGCTTTCAGTCTTGTAAGGCATTTTCAAGATTGCCATATTGAAACCCAGAAGAACAGATGTGGCCTGAAGCCTGTTGTATAAGCAGTAAATCAATATTACCACAAGCTTCGGAGGAGAGTGGTGGGCAGTGCATGCTCCCCAACCCGCTCTGCCACTAAACACACCTCTGAGGAACAGAAAGAGAAACACCACAATGGGTTCTCCAAAGCCACCGAAGGGCTTGCTTTTAAGTTCTTTACCACTTATCACAACTGCTCTTGAACACTACTAATCACTTTTTAGGAATTCATTACCAAGGTAGCAACAACAACTGTCCACACCTCATTACTACATACACAAGTACCAACTTCACCACGAAGAGCTACTACTAAACAGACCTTCCTCAAAGAACTTCTGTTCTTTAAAAAGTCTCAGTACAATGAGGTTCCTGCGTGCTGTGCCATGCCTCAGCTTTGGTTCATGACTGCACAAAGTCAAATGTTTCAATAAGGCAAAGCACTTCAGTTGAGCCCTGCCTGCTTTAGCCCTTGTGGTTCCATTCAGCAGCAAAGCAGAAGTTGCTTATCATAAACCTACCCCAACCAAGCACTCTTCACAGTGCCTACAGCCTGCAGCACAGGGGAGGAAGGAGATATTAGATACACAAACTGATAAAGCCAGGTTTGTTGTTCTGTGCCTCTGAAGCTAATAGAGCTGTCTGAAAGTTACACCAGTTGAGGACACAAACAATACATTCCTGTACTAAACACAAGTCCAGATTTCTCCAGAGGCATTTTGCAGATGTGTCATCTTTATCCCTGTACCCAACCCAAGTCCTGGCTTACTATTTCTAAGGATAGCATTATCAGATTTTACCTGGTGGCCCAAAAGGCATGTTTCCCTATACCAAGGAAAAGGATTTCCCCACTTAATGCTTCTACAGAAGCAAAGCTTGAGAGACTCCATCTCTCTCTGCAACACCTTTATTACCTGTGTAACTCTATTTCCAAAGGAGGCTGCAGGATTAGGTGGCTGACCTTCGCAAGGCCCCCATGAGAAGGTTACAGCATTACAGAGGTAGTGAGCATTGCATTTTACTTGGTTTGGAGCATCCTACTGTCAGCTGGGAAAGAGCTGTCAAGCTGCAAGGAAACCATCCTCAGTTCAGCACAAAGCTGCATGAAAGTTAAACTGGCTCCTTCCCTGTGATCTCAATAAAATCTAAACCTAGTGCCATTTTCCTTAACAAACAGCCTTCAATGTAGAGGAGCAGCCTCTGCCTTCTAAATAGCATGCCTAAATGCCTAAATTGCTTCTTCCACAAGAAAATAACAGCTAAAGCCTAAGCCAGATCTATACATGAATTTAGTCTAGTCAATTGTCTTTTCCCACATCAGCAAATGCTCTAGCTTCAGTAAAATAATCCCCAGATGCCTAAAGTTAATCACAAGATAGCAGGAGTTTACATTGTTTGAATTGCTCCTACCAGCTGCTTTTTTTTTTAAACAACATCCCTTTTACCCACAACCACTCATCCCAAAGTGATAGGAGATAACGCTACCACACGCAGCCTGTTACACCAAACTACTGGCTACAACAGGACAAAGCAAGGTAGTAAGTCTTGTCTCCTTTGCCCTGTGTTTTAAACATACAAGCTAATTCCCTGTATAAGCTGCTGAAATAGTTGGCAGGCAGCTTCCCACAAGCAGAGAGCACCAACAGCACTAGGTTAGAACTACAGAGGGATTTACAGCCCTCATCAAACTGCAAGCTGAATAGGTCATTGCCCCTACAAACCTCTCCTTTAAAAAACATCAGTGGCTTATTAATTAACAGAAATAGGAGGTTAAATCTTTTCTGAGAGGTAGCACTCACCAAGAGCACAGGGTTTCCTGGCACAGTGCTAGGACACTGTTCCTGAACCACTGAATCCCAGGACAGCTTTCAGACAACAATGTACTCCCACTGAGATCTAACTCAGCTCCATCTTATTTACTATGCTGAAACAAGAGCAGCCCAGACTCCAGGTGAAAGCACTTTCCTGGATTCACCTGGTGGGTTGAAGCCTTGTGCATAGTCATTGTTTTGTTGCCTCCTGCTCCCTTTCCCAGAAGGGCTGTGTTACAGCCCACCAGTGTGGGACTATCTTAGCTGACTCACTTTGCCATCATGCTAATCAGTGAGATCTCTGCAAAATATGCCCATGAGAGCAACATACCCTGTAGCTGTGCTGTCACAACACCCAATTTCAGAGTCTCTCAGAAGGCTGGAAATGGTAGTGTAAAAAAAAAACCCACCCCCCCAAAACAAAACAAACAAAAAAACCACACCCTACACCAAAAACAGAAAACCAAACAAACAAACCACATAAAAACCAAACTCCCCTCCCCCCAAAAAAAAATTAAAAAAATCACCAACCAAATAAAAATCCCTGGCAAGCACAACATTTGTCTCTCCTAAGCCTTAGCTCATCTTCATGACTACTGCCTTTCCCTGGAGCCAAGGGATCCCAGCACAGGTGGAAATGAAGCCCTGACTGCTTGGCCCAGCTCAGTGCAAAATGGTGGCAAACCAGAGAGAAAACCAGGTATTTCTGCTCCCATGACCTCACTCAAAGCACGTGTTTCTACTCTTCATCACATTTTCCCCCTTCTTACCTTCAAAAACATTAAAGAAACGTAACAAAACAAAGCAAGAAAAAACAAACCACTTTCCATGCCAGGAAACAATGACAGAAAACCCTTAAACTCAACTATTGCAACACAGCAACTTTTCTCACCCAAAAACCCACCTTTGACTGAAAAAAAAACCCCAAACCTTTCTTCCAAAGGACTAAACCCAGAACACCAAGGCTTGACTTACCAGTGGGAAACTGACACAAGCTCCTGAGGAAAGCAAGACCTAGGTTTGATACAGAGCATGCACAGCCCCTCCTCTGTAGCTTTAACCTTAAAGGCAGATGCCACCTGCTTTCACTGATATAGGGCTGGGTCTGAGGCAGGGTGCAGCTCAAGCACTTCTGGGGCATGTGCAGGAGTCCAGCAACCTCTTTTCAAAATTTAGAAAGACTGTTGCAACCAAGAGATAGAATGGTTTTCTTTGGTTTTTCATCTAAAATAGTCTTGGAATTTCAACACTCTGAACTGCCCCCAGGTTAATAGTAGAGTTTATGGGGAGACTAGAAAGTAATTATGTATGGCAGTGAAGCTGCTGTATTTGGTTTCAAACTATCCCAGCACCTTCAGTTCTCTCTAGCTTCTCTTGGAAGCTGGAGCTCTGGGGTGGTTTGTGTTTCTCCTGCACAGCGTGCAAACTCTCGGAAGCTATCGGTGTGGTTTATAGATGCTGAACTTTGTGGATTGATTTTGGTGAAGATCCACTGTGTAAAATCTTATGAGGATAAATCTTTCCCAGTAGGGATGAGCAAAATGATTTGGAACTTTTTTCCTGCTTGTTGTCAAAGTTACAGGATGTTGCTTTATGCTTATCCCCATCAAATGTCTAACAGTGGTGTACTATTTTCTGTCACCAGGTCTGTAGATATCAGTCAGTGGACAAGCAGATGGAACCAGAGAAGTCTTTCTTTGTAAGCTACAGATTTTGCTGTTCTTTCACAAGATAAACTCCAAAGGACCTGCTAGCAGAGTACTTCGGAAACTTTGAAGCAGAGAGAAGAGCAACTAGTCTTATGAAGAGAGCAATTCCACATTACACAAATGAACTCAAAGAATAATTAATAATGTCTAAATAATGATATCTAATATGGCTCATTTTATTCATAGCACTCAAAGTGCTCTACAAAGGAAGACAGTGTAATTACTCTCATTTTACCTGTGGGAAAACTAAGGCACCAGGAGGTCATAGGATTCCTCATTGTTACTCAGCAAGCCAGTTGTGCAGCCAGAAATACAACCTTGGTCACCTGAGTCCCAGTCTAGTGCTGCTCAAAAAGGAACTAGTGATTTGGGGTGTCTAGATAGAGAAATTAAAAAAAGGTTTTCTTCAGGTATGCTCTGCACTTCTTAGAGCAAAGAACTCCCAAACATAATTTATCTTCAAGCACCAAAATGCTGATGCCCAAGAATGAAAGTCAAGACCTCAGAAATGCTGTGACCAACTTTAAGCCACACTCAGAGTTCAGGATGGAAGTAGAACTCAAACCCAGATGCCTGGACTGAAAACGAATCTTTCTTCCTGAATGTTTACAGTAGTTAACCACTTAACAGCCCTTAATTCATTCATTGATTAATATATTAGCCCTTAGTCATCATGGGGCGTGGGCTGAAGAGAGAAGTCAGTCTTAGAGCAGTGAAATCTGCAGCCTCAGCTCCAGCAAATCCAATCTGCATTCTGGTCCCTGCCTTCCCTGGTTATACCTTGAAGAGCTTCAAAAGCAATGGCAAACAAATGATTTAGAGTTCATGAGCATTACGTTTAATTGCCTGAAACTTGGTGCTAGTTGTATTTTTAGTTCTTGAGTTGGGAGGGTGCTCCCTTTTGGACGACACCATTAAAACTTGAAGCACTTGGCAGCTCTCATCCTGCTGGAATTCCCCCTGCTCTGCATTAGAACACTGCAGGGATTTGCAGACATCCCTACCTAATGAAGCTCACAGCTGTGCAAGAAGAGAAGGGAGCGAGGTCTGGCAGCACGGGACAAGCGTGTGCCTGGCAGGCAGTGTCCTCTGGAATTCCCCAGAGCGTGGGGCACACTTGTCCCCCATGGCAGCACCAGCCACCCTCAGCCTGGGAGCACCCATTAGAGACCTCTGGTAATCAAACGGGTTCATTGCTCTAACTAGAGGGGCCAAAATGAAAGCCAAGTGATAGAGAGGGAGGTGTTCAACCCCTCAGAAAGGATGTTGCTGTTGAATTTCAGGGATCTGTGTTGCACCTCTGTCTAAATTTGTTTACTTCATCAACAAGCAGCTCCCTTTCCTGGCATCAACTGCACTGTACTATACATTTTCCTGTTTCTTTCTCTGCCTGATGTCATATTCCAAGGTCTTGGCTCCCGTGAATTCAAAAGAGACTGGCTACCATCCCAGCAGAGGCGGATCTTGCTGAACTATACTCACAGGTATTTCTTCCCCTTTAGATTTCCAGCCCAGCTTTCAGATTTAGCATTTTAAAATCTAGACTTCCAGCAACTTGTTTAAACCCTTTTGATTCTCCTTTGATATAGCACTGCTGCTATGTGTTAATCCTGGAAAAATATCTCCAGAAGAAGACTGATGGATGCATGGGTTTGGAAGACTGAATGTAAGGAATAACAAACACCAACACAGAGAATTTTTTTAAGACAGAATATAACTTTTATCTGTGTTTTAAATGTCTATTCTTTTTTCCCAGATCTCACATTTCTCAGGTGTCTCCCAGACCTGCTGTCTCACCAAAAGAACGTGTGGACAGCAGCATGGGTTATGGTGAGGGGCAGCTGAGAGAAAAGTGGTCCAGTGGCACAGAGATGTACATTAGAAAATGAAAGAAGCTGACTACCCAATGGGTGAACCCTGGTCTCAGAAGTAGCCACCAACCAAGGAGATATGGGGAACACAAGAAGGAACCAGGAGAGGCAGAGGCCAAGGGCTCTGTGAGACTGCCGGCCTCAGAAGGACTGTCAGCTCTTTCCTAGCCTCCGACCAAATGACACTTGTATTGCACACGCCCTGTGAGATATATGATATTTGGAAGAATTAAAGCAATTCTCTCTCAAAGGAATGCTGATGGTATTGGTTATAAAAACTCATGTGTTTTGTGAGTCTACAGTCACAGGGCATTCTGATCTACCCATGACTTAGATTTCTCATTTGGAAGCATTTATGTGCAAGCTGAGTGGAAAGGGGTGGAAGGGATGGTTTGGCTTTCTGGCTGCTCTTTATTCGAGTCTTCAGTGTAAAACGAGACTGACCTATATCAAAGAAAGTGAAACTGGCTGCACAGAATTATCCTCCTAATTCACCATACTGCAAAACACAAAGGGGATTTCTTTCTATTCATCGTCTTCTTTCAGTTTGAGTAAAACTATGTCTACAGTGGCCGCAGTTTTGCAGCAGCCCCTCAAAGCACATTATGTTGCTGCAGCCGGGGCCCCACGCCAGCACTTGCTCCAGTGCTTGCAGCAGAGCTCCTTTCGGAGAAAAAGGTTCCCTCTGCATTCCCATTTCTACCTTCCTGAGGGGTTCCCAGCTTGGACACTGCACGGCCTGCCCCCTGCAAACTGCTGGAAATGGCTTCTGGAAGTAGGAGTTCAGACTGCTATCAATAACCCTTGTAGGCCAGGAACCCACCATATCTCCTGTCTACATCTCATCACATCTGCTATCTACATGGCATCATTATCAGTCCCACAACAGTGACCACTTGTACATAACAGAGGCATTTCTTTGCCTTAGGGCTTCAGGCAGCTAAGCTCTGCACCAGCACTAGAGGCACAATCAACTAATTGTTGGAGCAAGTCACCTCTAATTTTTTTTCTCCAAGGATTCCTTAAGCTTCTTGTGAACTTTTCCAAACCTCTCTGATTTCCCATTCAAACTTGGATGCCCATTTCTCACCCATCCTTGGAAAGTACCTCCTCACCCAGCCCCGGACATCCCCTTCCCTTCTGCTCACCCTTGACACCCACTCCCTTTCTGAGCAGGGGCCAAAAGAGACGGAGCTCTGGCCAAGGTGAAAGCACTGCCACAGCCATTTTTTCACTGCCCCACTGCAACTGGTGCTTTCTAGTCTGGGGTACAGAACCCTTGTAACCTCCAGAAGACCACCCAGGAGCCTGAGCAACCTGGGTTGGGAAGCCAGGAGTTCAGTGCAAGCCTGGAGCTCAGGATACCCAGCTCAGCCCCTGGCTCCTGGGTGACCTGTCCATCTTTGCCCTTCCATTCCTGAGGTACAGCAGCATCGCTAACTTTGTAAAGCACACAGAGACCTGTGGACAATCAATATATCTCCAGGGAAAAATGGTCTTGAGACTTTCCAAATTTAAATAACAAAAGGAAATTTAAACCTCCATCCATTTTTAAAAAGCATTAGAACTAAAACCAAATAAAAAGCAGTAGCAACTGCATTATTTTGTAACTCACTTTTCCAGTCAATCCCTTCCCCAAGCTTATTTGCAGTGATGGTTAAAAGTGATGTTCATCTGGAGAGGGAGGAGGTCAGAGCTGTTGGGAAGAGCTGAGAGCTTTTACGGCAGTAAGTGAAAAAGTCTTCTCAAAAGCAACACAAGCGGAAAATCCAGGCTCAGCCCTCAAAATTCTAAGGTATTTCTGAGCCTAGTCCAAAAATAAGTAGTGTAAGATAAACTTTACAGGCAAACTGTTCAGAAGCCACAAAACATTTTGAAGTTCATTAAGAAAACAAAATCTCATTGGTCTAAATAGACATAATGTGCTCAGTTTTAGATACGCAGCTGAGAACGTGCGTTTGGGACTAGCTTTCAAAATTTACAGAAGACTTTGCAGCCAGCCAGCCCTGGTGTTTTTATAGCACGACAAACGGAATGGTGCCTCCTCCCCTCAGCACAGGAGAGGAGGAGCACAGGTCTCTGCTGCAAGATCTTCTGCTGGGTTGGTACTGCCTCCGGCCCTGCTGCCACAAGCCACCTCTGCTGCCCAGCTACAGTTACAACTCAAGTTTATAGAGACCATCTTTTGTGCTTCGTGGGGGGACTGCCTAACTCAAAATCTCCCTATGACCCATTCATCCATCATCAGTAATGGTCTGCAGCAGGTGCCCGGGGGCACATCCACAAGCTGCCAGGGAAGAAGGACACCCTGAGATCTCTACTGTTGTATTCTGCTGCACAGTATGGTGAGACCCCTCTTCTTTTCTGGAGAGTAGGAGATGGAAGGTGTTAAACACCCAGAGCAGCCTAAACCAGCTAACTGCATCCTTCCCAGTTACCCGGGTCTCTGCAGCATCAGGCGATATGAAAATTAAAGAAAGCAACAGCCTCAGTAAATGAAAGCTGGCAAGATCATTTTCAAGAGATGACAGAATGCAGCTATTACAGGCCCCCATCATTACTGTTCTCTAGTACTTTCAGATACACAATATGGAAAATTGAAAAGTTCTGAAGAGGCGATGGCCAGAAATCTGACTTTCCTGATGCTTTCTGCATCAAATTTCCCCTTTTGAGATTCACTCATCAGTATTTTTCACATGGGAATAGCATTTCCCCAATAACAATATCTACAGCAGTTCATTGCTGTTTATTTTTTACAAGAAGCCATCTTTCAATACTTCCCACAGAACACAGAGCTCTTTTAACTACTGTCTGATGAAATTTTTCAGCAGAAATTTTGAATGCAACCAACATCTCTCAAGTTTCACTAGTCTACCTCCATCAAACCAATACAGAGCCCACAACACAGAATAAGAAATTACTTTATTTATTACAGATGGTCAAATAATGCACCCAAGTGCATCAAAGCTTCAAAAAAGCCATCAGGGTGTTAGGAACTGGCTCTTATTAGAGTCTGCAAGGCTGTGAAAGAGGCCAGAGTTAAGAGAGAGAAAAAAAACAAACAAACAAAAAACCCAACCAAAAAAATAACAAAGCCAATAGAAAAGTTTCATTTGCAGCCAGATTATGGCAGCAGCAAGGAAAAGACCTTAGCTACATCCACACTGCAGGTCTGGCTGGAGCTCAGGGTCTGGATCGTGTATTACCCCTTACCTACATGCAAGCATGTTTTTCAGATGTGGCCCTGGCCTGAGCTTTGGGCTGTCTGGAGAGGAAATGGCTGTGAGCACTGTTGAGCCCAACATCTCATTTTATGGAGCGTGGACAAGTTAGGCACAGTCTAGGCTAAGCTGCCTAGAGCAGAGTCTACCACCAAATGTCCAAAGTTCATCTTTTCCTAAGGACTGTGTGCCATCAGAGCAAGTGTCAGCCACAGGCAGCACATCACCATGCAAACCTGGCAGAAACCTCCAGATTAAGGATTTACCACAAGCACAGCCAGCACCCCAAACCAGGGGCATGCACTATGCTTGGTAGCCGCAAGGGAGATCTCCTGGGGTTCCTGACTGGGTTCATTGTTAACACAAGCAAAAAAGCTGAGATTATGTGGTGTAAAGAGCAACTGTTACAGTCTAGGGAGCAAGGTCAGAGCAGTATTTCTCCCAAAGCATAAGGTTAAACCAGAGAAGCCCCACATTAGCTTGTACCTCTTTTAACAGACACAGTCAGAACCCAACATCATCTCACATGCAATGCTCGTGCCTCCAGAGGTAAAATCCAACTGAGCTCTTCTTTCAAGGAGTACAGGGGTGAAGCATCATCTGAGGAACTTCACACTGCTTTTTTACATCCTCCAGACCAAAGTATACAGATAGCACCCAGCTGAGCAGATCACAGGTCATTTCAAGCACGGTATTCTCTATTTAGTGGCAGATAGATATAGAAGTACAGCATATGGGAACTGACAGCATGATTCTGCTGAGAGATACGGTGCATCTACATGGAGTCCTTCCAAGGCAGCTCCACAGAAGCTATGAACACTTGGTGCAGCATGCAGCCAGCCGCGCCTGACCACATGATGAGTGTGCTTCATTCAGCCTGCTGCTGCGAGGCTTAGTGGAAAAAGGGGAGACTTTTGCAGGATATGACCATGGACTTCAGAAAACCAGGTAAGCCCAGCTCAGATCTCCAGGTGTCTAACTGTCCTTTGTGTTCCTGGGATGAAGGTGCTTGGTATAGATTTGTGGGAGAGGATCATGCTGCTCAGGGGTGCACAGCTTTTCTGGTTGTGCTTGCAGCCCCAGCTGCTCATGCTGGGGCTGTAGTCCCGCAGCATGCTCTGTTTAAAGCCTGGCATAGGTTTCCTGCAAGCAGCCTCTTCCCTGCTTGCACCATATCACTCTCAGTAGCACTACGTGCATACAGCAACCTCTGCCAAGAATGGAGTTTCTTTTCAACTTGCTGAGATTTGAACCTTTTTGATGCCTGAAGGAATAAGATCTTCTCTCTGCCAGGGTTGGCCCAACAACTCCCAGCATTTGTTTGCCCAAGCACTCGGTGTGCTGCAGTTGCAACCCCAGAAGGCACTGGGAATCCCTGCGTGTTGAGCAGCAGGCGCTGTGTTACTGCTGTCCCTGTTCACACAGGACAGGTATTCCCCAAATTTGGCTACCATGAGGAGGTGTCAGGGAGAGGCTGGTGAGAAGACATCCCACACAGGTTTCAACATGACCCCCCACCAGGAAGAAACAAAGCAAGAAAAATCATGCAGCCCATGCTGATTTTCAGCCCTGGGATATTATGCATGGCAGGGCATTTAGTAATATAAAAATAGTCAGAGAGGAGAGGGACAGCTTCCCCAGACAGAGCGCATGAAATACGTGATTCTTTTTTAGGACAGGAAGGTCTCAGACTGTCTACTGCAAAAGCCTCATGACATTTTGAGTTGAGCCAGGTGAGACACTCTTGGCTCCCTAAGGCACCTACTCTTACAAAAGCTGCTTCAGTGTTTAATTACACAAATTATTTCCTCTATGAACTACTCAGGGGACTTACGAAGTTCCTCTCTGAAACTCTCTCGAAAAGGCTGAATACTACAAAAATATAAAACAAATCATCGTGATAATACAGAAACTCCCCAGAACTCTTGAGAAGCAGGAAACTGTAAACAGCAACATCCGGTGTTTCAGTAAATAATTAAAATGCAAAACAAATGTCAGCAAAGCAGATGTTAGGTGCAGATTCCTGTAATATGAATTTGGTTAAGTTCCTACTTGCTGACCCCACAGTCAACCTCCTAAATCTGCTGTGTTTTGGATGATAAACATTAACTTCCATTCCCCAACCCTGACACTAGTGATAATCCTATGGGAAAATGAAGCCTTCTGCTAAATACTGCGATGGCTGCAGTTATTAGCTCATAGCAACTCTGTGGCAGGCCAGCTATTGCCAAGCCAAAGGGCAGAGAATCTTTCTCTCAAAAATAAGAGCACTTGCAAAAAACCTTTCTCTGCATCACAAAATAGCTGCAGGACAGGGCAGATGAAGAACAAAGAACTAAGAGGAGATTATAGTCCTGGAAAACAGGAACAAGTGAACTGTTTATCAGGAGCATTGCTGGTGTGGATGGGAATGCCACCTGGAGTGTTTGCAGGATCTTTGCTTTTGCAACTATGCCTGGTGCTAAGAAATTACAGGCTTGGCTCTCTATAATTTTATCAGTACATTGCCTAACCTAATATGATTTATGATTTTTGCTTGTGATTATCTTAAAGCAGTAGCTCCTGGGATGCCATGAATACGGAGTCTGCTGTTGCATTAAAAACAGGAATGACATTTCCAATCTGTAGATTTTAAAATTCAGAAATTGAAAAATTCAGGAAAAAAACCCAAACTTGGGAGAAAATAAAGAGAAATTTTTTTGTATAACATTAAGATTTTTAAACCTGTAAAATCTGACCACTCGATGCCCATGTTAACCCTCAGAGCCAGCTGAACTATGATTTCACAGCTGTCGCAGCCACCCCATAGGACCCATGGACAGCAAGACAGCAATCCCGTCATTTTGCCCCACCACCTCTGGCTCCTGCTTCTGAATTTAGGGGCAGACACTGCAGGCAATACACAGCTGAGCATCCAGCTCACCAGCACACTGCAAGCTTCTTTCCTTGCATTTTTTTCCAGCATGCAGTGATTTAGGTCCATATCAACATTACTTAACTAGGCAGGCACTGAACCTCCCAGGGCAAGGTTTTGTAAGCAGGCTTATTTTTATGTTGCCGAGAGCCTAGTGAAACCCTGATCACATACTGCAGGGTTTCCCCCTTCTCAGTCTTGGAGGTGGCTGTTCTCTTTATAGCTCCATGCACTAACTGAATTCCCCTGGTTTCCATGCATCAGTATGTATCACATCAGGCCACCTGTAGCATTCAAACACCTGATTGGAGATGACTCAGCAGCAAAATCCTGTGGGGAGATGGTCTGCTACACAGTAGTAAGTGATTACAAACAGGCACCAAAAACTCCCAAGTAAGCCCTAGGAACAGATAGAGATGTTTTCATGAAGCTATCTAAGCGGATGGATGGATGTTATCTCTCTATTATCAGCAGATTTAGTCAGACCTCAGAAATCTGTTACAGAAAAACATTTTCCTTCTGAGTATTTCAGTTTTGATCATGGGCTACAAAATTTCAAAGTAAATGGAAGTAAAAATTTGTATGGCAGCATAACCGTTGGCTCCCACCACAATGCCCATGTTCCCATGAAGGTTCCCATATAAGTGCAAAACTAGCTTAGAGCCAGGCACCGAATTAGAAGCTAAGTTTCCTTGATTTCCTCCTTGTCCAAGATCCTGCTTCCTCTCTCATGCATTGTGACACCTATGGACATTTTTTTAATAAGGGTTCAATACACCTTTGGCCTCTTGTTGAACACCAGCGGGGTTTATTTTTACCAGGATTGAAGCTGAGCCCTTCTGCTGTGTTTGTGTTTGTTCAGAGGGCCCATTGCAAGGTAGCAGAAAGTACCACACAAATCAGCAGAGAATTATAACTGGCAACATGTACCATGAACACCCTAAACATTTCTAAACAGATGAACTATTGAGAACTTCCTTCTTTAACTTCTTCTGTATTTTTGGAAGTTGAACAATATCCTATGAATTAGGTATTCTTTCTTCATAGTACAAAAGACCCCATGAAAAACTTCACATATTCTCCTTAGAGTCCTTTGAGATCTGGGAAAAAACAGAAAATGGTCAATTTTGTTCAACTTTAATCCTTCAAACAACACTAAAAGGATCTCTGAGCAGAAAAATATTTTCTTTTAACACTCATGAGGGGTCTACAGCATTTTGAAGAGGAAAAGAGAAAAGTGCTGTCTTTGGCAATGACTTGAAGGGCTTGCAGCACCCTCGGCACGATGTCTCTCTGACATAGAGCAGAGAGGTCCAGTGGGGACAAAACAGAGGGGAGCAGCAACAAGCAGATTGCAGAAACTCCACCAGCAAGAAAGAACCAAAGAGATTTAACATGCTACTCTCGAGTGGTGTTTTGCAAATCTCCTATCTCCTAATCCCATCTTCTGATGAGACTGCAGTATAGGAACAGGAGAGCAACCAAAGAACAGACCTCAAAGACAAGATAAACACCCTCCCCTCCTCACCACCTTCAGAGCTTCATGAGAAGCCAGGGGTCAGCTGAGAGATCTTATGCTGGCAGCACGGGAGGTCCTGTGTCCTCCCTGCAGAGCTGCTCTGCAAAGCCCTCCTGCTCACAAGGCCACCCTGCAATAGCCAGGTCTTGGCACACTGCATGCTGTCCCCTTGGATGTGCCTGTCTCCAGCTGGGGACACTCCCCCATGAGGTTTCTACCAGGGGTAGCACAGCCATGAGGGTGACTACCACCTCACAGAACAGCTCACAAAGGCCAATTAAAAAAAAAAAAAAAAAAAGAAAGCACCTCCTTGGCTCCCCTTCACCTTTTCGTCCTGCATGGAGTCAATTCTCCTCCTCCAGAAGTTACCGGCTGCTCTGAGCACACCACCACACCACAAGCTGCTCAGAACAACTTCTGCCCCTCTGTAAGTCTTTGGAAAGTACCTGCTGTATCACTGGCTGTTTCTGCAAATAGATCTATACCAAGTCATGTGCCTTTCCTTACTTGGCTTCAGGTCTTTCTGCCAACACGGCAAACTTGGGCTCCTGTCTGAAAGGTGGAGGCAGATGCGATTTGTCCACCCTGTCATAGCAGGAGTTCAGTTATTTTTCAGCAAAGCACAGTACAAGGAAAGAGGAAAAAGCGTGCAGTTGCCAAGTGCAAGGATTCTGCAGAGCCTGCGCGTGGGATGAAACGCTCCTGCAAGACATTACCCTATGACAGCTTAAGCAAAGCCCTGTCACAATGTCACCCAGCTAATACCCTACTGAAAGGAGAGCTGCTTATGCCAGCATTGATTACAACCATGAAGGGGCACAGCACACCGCTGCCTGTGATCAGGAGGGGTAGCCAGCAGGTTTTGCCTGAATGTGCCCCCTCCCAGCCCCAAGGGAGAAAACTTGCTGTTTCATTACTGCCTATTAGTAATGATGAGCACTGGGTACAGTGAGTTTTCACCTTTGTGCTGCATTGCAAGCATTAGCATTGGCAAGGCTCCTATCTGATGACTGCAGTCCATTTACCAGCCCCATTTGATACGTATGGGAACCAATGAAGAAGGTGAAGCAACAAGGGCAACGCTCCTGAAGAAAGATCCCTTTGAACCCAGGAGCTCTGGCTTGCTGGGAGTAGGCCCTGCTCATCAAAATCCATCGAGATACAGCACCAAATAGATGCTGCTGCAATGGCCCATGCCTTTCCCTCTCTTCCATGCCCTATCTCACTTCTGACAGTTTCCATCATTCTCTTCTAAAAACAGATTATTTTATTTTTTTCCCCACATACATGGTCAGGGTTTTTTTGGTTTTTTTTTTAAAGAAAAAATTAAATATTTTTTTTTTTACAATCCCCCCAAAACCCAGGACTGTGTCTGAGAAACCAGGTTTCAAGCACAGATGCTGCAGAGCCCAGAGGATTTCAGGGTTGTTCCTTGAGCCTCTGTTATTAACGATATTTGGGAGGCTGCCGTATCACATTGTGCTGAGAATACAAAGCCAGAAATTAAAGAGGAAAGAGCGGCTTGTGTGAGAGGCCTTTCATTCAGAAGGGAGGAGTGAGCCACAGTGAACGCCTTCAACACCCTAGGGATGTGAAATCCCAAGGCCACCAATTAGCCTGGGCATGGGGACAGGGGCAAGCAGAGCAGGCAGGACCACAGTCCGGTGCAGCAGCAGGTGCATTCCCAACAGCCCCGAAAGAAGAGAGTAAAACACAACCTAATGACCATTATTTCCAAGAACACAAGTAACTTATCTGTAAACGTAACTCCCCCACCAAGCATTAGCTGAAAAAAAAGCAGCTTTGGAGAGAGAGACTAATTACATAGCTCTCAACAACTGGACTTTGATCATAATTACAGTGCCTTCTTCATCTTACATTAAGTGGCTTTAAACTGAGCTAGGTGGGTACTTCTTGGAAGGTGGAAATCCCGCCCGTTTCAGATAGCTCGTTTTATGACTCAGAGCTAGCCTGGGTTTTCTGCAGTATGGGTTGAGCTCCTGCAGCATCATCCAAACAAGTAATTCACAGGGGTCAGTGACTTGACACTTCAACATAGGTGTTTCTGTCCTTACAGCAGCACCTTCTAGGCACAGGAGTCAGACCACTGAACCTGCTTTATCACAGATCTCAAGCTTTTCATGCTCATCCCTTTATAAGGGAAGCAGCAGTAGAAAAACATTGAGGTTTTTGCCCAACTCTGTTATCACTCAATTTTAGCATCTCTTAGTTCTTTCTGTTTAAAAAGGAGAGATGAGCACATTCAGGATATACCTTTGCAACTTCACTTCAGACATTCCCATGTTACATTTGCATCCCTCACTTCTGCACAGGGATGTACGTCTTATCAGTGTCCCTCTCTCAGCTAGGCTGCAGCTCCAGGACTGAACTCCAGCACTGAGGCTGGGAAGGAGGAGGCTGCTATCCTGTGCCCCAGATGAGTTATCTGTACTTCTGTGTGCTGTCAGGAGTGTTTTGCTTTGATAACCCACATTTACTAAGAAGTAGGTAGCCTAAAATGAGAGAGCTGGGCTGTTGAGATGGAGGCTGGAGAGGCTTAAATAATAACACACAGCACTGGGAGTGTGGACACCAATCTATCTTTACTCATCTGTAGCACTGAAATGCCACATTGTTCAGGTCTACTACAGCAGCAGCACAGTTTCAGTGCTGTGAAATGACAGGCAATAAGTATACAAGCATTCTAATGGCATGTTAGTTAATGCTTCTAAGCGTGATCTGCATTTGCCTCTTGACAGAGGAAATGTTTTAGCTGGCTCCCACGCTGCCTGCCTGCTGGACACCTCTGAAGTTAAGAGATTAATAGATGAAGCAACAGCAGAGGGTAAATCTAAGCCACAAACCTTAGAGCTAATCAGGATTTATAACTGTTCTCCCTTCCACACTGACCTACAGGGAAATCTGTGTGATACCCTCCTGCCCAACCCAATTTAACAGGGCTTCAAACGCTTTTTGCAGTTGTCACTTTGCCAGCATGCCTCAGCTCAATGTTATCAGTTTGCTGTTTAGATTATTACTAGATGTAATTTTAAAGTTGCAAAGAAGCACCCTGGTATTATCTAAATAAAGCACTTTGACCACATCAAAGGAAAAGCATTTCAAACTGTGTAAAATAAATGCAATTATGAAACTATTCAATTTTGTTAAATCAGTCAGATGAATGTCACCCAGCACATCACGAATATCTAACCAATGAAGCTGAAAGCTGAAGACCATCTGCGTCTTCAGATTGAGAAAAGGATTGCTGGGACCAGCTTTCAGCTGATTTTGACTTGTGCCAGAGCACAGCCACTAATAACTGGGCAAATGCCACTCTCAGCTCATGTAAACAGACGTGCATAACAGCTGAGACACGTTATTACTCCCAAGTTACATCTTGATCAGGTTTTATGACGCAGGGGTGTCACAAACTATCTGTCCCATGCCATCCTGAGGTGTCCCACTCTGCAACAGTCACTTAAAAACTCATTGAGTTGCTGAGGCACGCAGCAAGTAGCAGCATATCTAGAAAAAGGCCTGACTTGCTGGAGGAAGCAAGATATGAAGGGCAAAAAGGATCATTTAAAAAGTTCTACAGAATACAGCTAAGGGAATTGTTCTTGCATTCCATCTCTGGTTTTTTTTTTCAAATTTTATAAACTTGTTCTTTGACATGAGATGTGTAGGTGACTGGTAGGAGTTCACAGTGGCTAGGAAGTGTCCCAGAGCTCAGCAACACTTTCCAGGGCATTTTTTTGCTTCCCAGTTTTTTTGTTTGTTTGTTTTTAAATTAGTATTTTCTATTTAGGAATTTGGCTGTGGTTTCCAATCATTGAAATCTATTTGTTGGTTAAAAAAACCACTGCTTCCAGCCCAAATCCACCTTCCCTGGTGGGTACTGCCCTTGTACTGCTCATCCGCTGGACGCAGGCACATCCCAGCCAGGGTGGGCGGGGCTCGGTGGGTTTGCAGGAGATCAGAGTGTCACTGTGTGCTCCTGGCCAGCCCTAGGGTTCGTGTTGTGGAAGGTTTCGCTGGGGAAACCAATACCCCCGGCTTCGTTCCATGTTCCTCTGCCACGGCAGTGCAGCCAAGGACCGTGTTCTATTTCCCAGCTCCCCTCCCCTGGCCCCAAACACGGCCCCTCCTCGCTGCCAGGTCTCCACACTCCTCCCCAGGACATTCACACTGCAGTGGCACTGAGCACCCAGACGATTAAGGGGGTATAAAACCCCCTACAAACAATGCAACAAATCAAGATAGCAGGCAGGGAAAAAAGGAGAGATCTCAAAGGTGCCTGTAATGTTGCGGGCTGGGTGACAGAGCCCAAGCCCCGTCTTCAACAAACAGCTATGCAACATAACCAGCCTTCCCCAGCACCCTGCAGAGGATACAGAGTTAATAATTAACCCTTCAGGAGATCAAATGCCTTCATGAGACATCAGCCAGGGCTTTTTCAAAACGCAGCCAGGAACTAGCCTTAAAGTAACTCGACAAGTGACTGTGCTCAGAGGACTGCACCTCTCCGAACTTTACGACTGGAAAAATACCATCTACATGTCATTTACATGCTTAAATATAGTATCTTCTATTGGGAGAAACAAACAAACTGACAATGTGATACTGTGATACCTCGTGCAGACATGCTCTTTTATCTGTTGGAAAGTTATAAAACTCAGTGTAACAACAAAGCTAAAATAAGAGTGGTTGTCAGGCTCTGAGGCTGTCTGATAGAATAAAAAAAAAAAAATATTCTTGGAGAAGCGGTCTCTCTTAGAAGGCAGTTTTTTCTTCTCCGAATCTTTGAAATGATTTATTTATCCTTTCAACCCCAAAATTTCAGAGTTTAACAGTTAAGCTCATATTCTTTCCAGGAGATTTTTCGTTTAAAGGAAAAAATAAAGACTCTATGGAAAGCTCAAACAATTCCTGCACTACCCAAAGTACAGAGTAACCTTCTGCTTCAAAACACAGGGAAAAGATACTATCAGCTTTCTTGTTATTTATCATGTATTTTTTTTTCCCTCTAATGCCAAAGAGGAAAAGGGAGATATCTTAAGCGGATGCCTATAATTAAACAGTAACCTGTTAGAAAGCCAAAAATAATAATAAGCTCCACTGAGCATGAAGAGAGTGGCACATTTTTTCCGCGTGCAGCCCAGCTGCCACCGGCCGATAGCCGAAAAGTTAACAATTACACGAGACACTGCGATCAAACCTGTGATAGGAGAGGGTTACGTCAGAGACTCACCGCTGGATGCAGGGATCAGGGTAGTACTGCAAGGTGGTGAAAGGTGCCGGTTCAAAATTCATTTCCTTCGAGCCCCTCTTTGGGTACAAAGCAAAATAAAATAAATAAATAGATATAAAGCCAGCGGGCTAAAAGCAATAAGGTCAAGTGGTACACGAGGTACAACTTTAGAGATTTATTTTACACTTGTGAATGGGTGGGATCTCCCCGGGGCTTGGCCAATGGGATTCATCAAGTGACCCGAGCATCACCAGCAGTCCCTCCTCGCCAGCTGGGCATCTTCTGCATGGATATTTTCCCCTCCTCTCAACATCCTTAATAAACTTTGGTGTACACCAGCCGCACTTGTTGTTGGGAGCTCATCTGGGGCATCTCTGAACTTCTGATCTCACCAGTCATTGGTTGCCTTCCTGCCTGACTTCACAGTTTAATTTTGGCAGCTCTTGCAATTTTGCAGACTGCTGTGGCTGTTGGTCATCCTCGTCTCCAGATGGCCGGAGTTTCCTCTGCTGGGTGCAGCGCTTGTGCTGAAGTTTGTCGTACTTTAAAAGCTTTCCTTGTCAACTCTGTGGCTAGAACCTGCGTAAAGTTGCCTGGGGAAATTTTCAGTCTCTCTCGCGCCACAGTTCAAACTGTCTGTTGTGGTCACAGTTTCAAAAGCTGAATGACAAAATATGGGGAAATTCCTCAATTAAAATTAACTCTGAACTTTTGCTCCTCTGCCTCACTTTCCTGCCCTCCACCTCCCTCCCCTCCCCCCCCCCCAAAAAAAAACCCTATCAGATGTAATTGTTAATGTTTCCTTCTATACATTTTTACTATTTTTTTTCTCCAAAAAGGTTGAGATGATACAGAAATCTGTCATTGCTTTGATGTTCTGTAAATATTTTACACATGATAAACAACATTTTCAAATATCTTGAGGAAAAAATAAGAGAAAAGAAAATAGAAATTGTATCTTTTTAAGGCCACTAAATCCTAATGAAACAAGAGCGAAGTGAAGTCCATGAAAAACTATCACAGATGAAAAACAGATTTGATTTTCCTGAAGGAAAATAAAAACCAGGAAGGAGAGCTCTAATTTCTGTCCCCTCTTCTCCCCACCTCCCTGTTGTGTTTGTTAGTGTTTTTGTTGTTTGTTGGTTTGTTTTTGTTTTGTTTTTTTACTATTGTTTGGGGATTTTTTTTTTTTTTTTGAGTCGTACAAATCATTCAGGAAGGCAACCTGCTTTGCCCCCTTGTTTTTCCCCCTCCACAGCTCATCCAAATAGTACAGACTGTAAGCCTATCCTGGTTTTGTGGTTTTGGGGAATGAATGAAATATGAATCAGGAGCTAAAATAAAATGGATTCCAGCAGGAAAAAATAGCGTCCACGTATCTATGTCCCAGTGTGATTGCATCTTCAAGCAGATGTGTACGTTTGTGTGTATGAAGACAGGGGAAGGGGCTGTTCCAATAGCTCACCTACAGTGCATCTTCTGTGCTTATGTCAGCACAAACACCAACCTCCCAGGCAAAAGCCAGAAGCTCTCTGAGATGGCAGCTCAGGCAATCGCCTCTTATTTTTCCCCTCTGCATTTTCTTTGTAGGAAATTTCAGTTCAAAGAATGTCATGTGGAAACATTTTCTTTGCTGCCCGTGCCAGGGTGGCAGGGGAGCTATTTCAGACTTGACATTCTCCACCCACACTCAGCCTGATAGTTCCTAACATCTGTGAATTGTGAATCCTGTAAACTTGCAGGGCTGATCTCTGGCCAAGTCTGAGCAGCTTTCACTACGATAAGTAGCAGTTGCCAAGGAAGAGAGGCTGGAAGTGCAGGCTGTGTTGATTAACTACATTTAAGGGCTCCCTCACTGCTGGACGCTGCTTCCCCTGCCCAGCCTGTGAAGGAGCAGTAACACAGGGCACCTTTCTTAACTTGGGCTGAGCACTGCGAACACCAAACCTTGTAAACTGCATCATTGAGGAAGAAGTATGGAAATGTCCAAACCAGGCTCTTCTGGGGAGAGCAGAGTGGGAATCACACCAGGGCTTGTGTACATGTGATGCAGCTTGGGCAGAGTGGCTGCATCCCCTTCTGCTGCTGATATCAGGGCTGTGCTCACCCCTGTGCAGCCACCTCTCCCAAGGCAGCACTCACCTCCAGGGAATGGGCAAGGAGGGCCAGGAGCCAGTGCAGACTTGTGGTCCACACTGCTAGCCTGGCCCTGATCTAGGCTTTGAGCATACACCCTTAACCTAAGACACAGGAGGCAAATCCTCTTACTGGACAAACCATTTGAACAAGAGCTTGGGTTCATGTTCTCTTACTCCAGGACTCAGTTCAGTCTGCACCCATGGGTGTGAGTATGGATAACCAGCCTGGCTGGGGAGGTCTACACAGGAACCAAGCTGGGCTGTGGATACACTGCTGAGACCTCAGGCTTGCTCCTAGAGACACAGCAGAAGCTTGTTGGATTTCTTCTACCATGCCTATAGTGAGACTAGCTGTTAGCTCTGCAGGCCAGGATTCATAAAAGAGCAACCCTGTGTTGTGTGCTCTCCCAACAACCTGGAAAAATTTGTCTTTCCTGATAGAATTCAGCCTAAAAGACACAAACCTTATGCAAAAGAAATGCTGTGTGAAAACAGCTGTTCTTGGGAAATCCTATTCTACCTGCTTCTCCATGGGAGCCAGATAAGTCTTCCCCAGCACGGCCTGGATGCCATGGGCAACACACTGGGAGCAGGGGAAGACTGGACAATTCCTACCCAGAGGCTCAGACTTGCTCTCCTAGGTTTGGCTAATCTCCTCACCTGGCACGTGCCCAGGATAATGCTGCGTGGCCAGATCACACATCCTGGGAATTTTGTAAAGTGTAACAGGCAGCTTCTGGAATTGATGCTGCTGGTCTGGCCTCTGTCTCCAAGGGTCAACCCGACCTCCAGCTTTACCTTAAGTCATCAGAGTATCCCCTTGGTACCTCAGACACATTAAATACAAGTCTCTTACAGCCCAAACTACCAGTCATGGGATTGCTACCTTAAGTGCTGAACAGATCTAGCAGCACTGTAGTCAAGAAGGGCTAATTAGTCTCCAGCTCACAATTTACACTATTTCAAGAGAATAACTTGTCCTGAAAAGACATAATCAATTGATAAAAGAAGAGCCACATAATTGTAATGACTAGTTACTTGGAGCCGGGCTCTCTTCACACACACAAGACACTTATGAGAGGGAGTGTCTAGCAAGGATATTTCCATATAAACTTCAAAAGGGGTCACCAACTGCCCAAGGTCCTTACCAGCCCTCACGCCTGACAAATGCAAATCACTGATGGATTGGCTCATTTTGGCAGCACACACGGTACCTGACTGCTTTTCCCAGAGAGCTGGACATTTTCAGCCTCTCACAGAGACCCAGACCTGCTCTGAAGTAGGTCAGGAGGTCTATCTTTTGCTTTTCCCCATCTGGAAAACAGAGCCATGGAAACTTACTGATGACAGTGCACAAAAAACCCACAACTGCCTGTGAAAACCAGTAAGTATCGCGATTTCTCTCCCCCAACCCCAGCTTCCTTTCTCCTCTCTGCTCACAGCCAGCATTGATTCACCATCGGTTTAGGCAGAGATATCTACGTTTGCAGTTCAATTGTGTCAAGCTCCTCTCAGCTGCAAGGTGCTCCTCTGCATAGCACAGCCCGCAGTGGAAACACAACACCCAGGGTGTGTGCGCGGGTGAATTGCCAGTACCCCGCACATAGCTGGGAGGCTCCCGAGGCTCAGCGGTATTTGGCCAACCTGAGTCGCACTGTCTGCAAGAAAATCTACTGGGAGATGGAGCCAGAGACACTCAAGAGTTCAAGATTTCAGGGGGGGTCCGAACGGGTCCACAAAGACTAGCAAGCTTCCTCGTGGCAGGCTGGGAGTGCAGGCAAGGACTGGAAGCTTCTCCCAACAGCATGTCCCAAAAGGTGTTAGATTGAAGTGGAAAAGGAGCTTATGATACCCCCAGCGTTCTCTCTTTCCTAGCTGGTAGCGAGGGCGATGCCCACTGAGGAGCAGCAGGCACGTGTCCCGCAGGAGCGGGGCGGAAGCCGGGGCGTCAGGGCTGTGTCTGCTGGTGGATTTACAGCCCAGGCGCCGGCGCTCGCGGGGAGCGGGCGGCACGGGGCTATGCGCAGGAGGCATGTGCGGAGGTGGGCGAGAATGCAGGGCATCGCTCCACCACTGCTGCTTGCACGGCTGGGAAGAGAAAAACAGCCAGAGAAACAGCTGTGGGCTACTCTCCCGTTACCCCTCCGTGCACCCTGGCTACAGTTTCGGTTTAAGCTGTCATTGAAATGACCACGAGATTATGTTTGAGTGGAGACAAACATTTATATCCTCGGGAGGAGACTGCTGGGGATTTATAATGATCTCCACCCCACCACCCAACCTCAGCACCAGGATGCCTGTGTGCCTGCCCCAGTCCTGACTAAGGGTGAAAGACACGCAGTTCCCTGCCATCTCAGTCCTGATCTGTGGGTCTGAGGACCTCTGAATGGCTTGGAGCTAAAGGAGAGAGTGAAGGAGAGATGCCAGCTTTGCTCTAAGACACCTTTGCAACTGTTGGCTTCAGGATTTGCCTAGAATCAGCTCCGCCCTTTGCAAAAGGGGATGAAACGTTTCATTCATAGCTTGGGGTTTCCAGGGGAGTGGTTGTGGTCATTTTGGTTCTTTTTCTTTTTTTTTTTTCATAAGTTAAAATGAATTTCTTTTAAGAACAAGAAGTTTGTGGGATATTTGGGGATTTTTTGTTAGAAAAAGTTGAAGAGAGGGAGATAATTTCATCCCATCAGCAATAAAATGTCTTTAGCTTGGCTAGCCAAGGGAACAGCAATACACAGTGTCCGTGTCCCTTTTCAGTCTATGCTCCAATTCCAACTAAATATTACAGAATTTTAAAGATCCCAAAGATATTAAGGTTTTAGTAGCTTTGTGAACAGCAGCAAGCAGGGGAAAGGTAACTTTTCACTAACTCAAATGAAAGGAAAGATACAAGAGCAGTATCACTCTCACCGACTTTGGAGGATCTACCCAAATGCTTCAATGGTAGGAAAAGCTTCCATAACACTCCATGTTTTGCCTAGAGCCAATCTCTGATCCCACTGCTCCAGAAATGTCAGATTTCTGGCTTTTGGTTCATACAGTCCTTCCCCCCTACCCTCAACACTGAGAGATAAGGGACAGGGAGAACAGTAAGCTTAAATAAATTAATAAGTAAAAATACTGCAATTCTACGTGCAATCTTCTCCATTACCCCAGCACCTTTTGTCTCTTGTGCAGACACAGATCAGTAAAGAAAGGATGCGCTGCCCTGCACAAGGAGCCCAGAGCTGGTGGTAGGCACAGGAGAGCCTGAGCCCAGGCAGCAGCTCCAGGACAGCACCATGTGGATGCAGCTACTATGTCTGCGGTCCAAGCCATGCTTGGTCACAAAAATGGCCACATCTGAGCCCAGGAGTGGTGACAACTCAGTGAACAAGAGGTTCAACACACCCAAAAAGAAGCTGACAAAGGTGTCTTCATGTTCCACTCCACACATCCCCTTCCTCCAGCTGGACCTGGACATCATATTATTAACAACTGTGGACTTTAAAATACATATCAGCTTCAGGATGCCATCAGTATATGATACACACACCTGGAACTCTTCACTATCCTCATGTTGCCCTTCAACTGTTATGTAGAGCTAGAAAGAAAGGAGATGGCATTGTCCTGCTCAACAGGACAACATGAACTACTTTCAGAGCTGTCTGGCTGCTTTTGATATCTCTTCTGTCACACCCATAGTATCAGGGCATCATCCACTCATACTAAAGGACAGCATCATTTGGTGTTTTCCTTTGCAGGGAGAATAATTTAATGAGGGACAAACCACCTCTTGAGCATTTGTCCTCAGAATCTTGTTTCAGCAGGGACACAGGTGACAGGGACTGAAAGACTGACTCCTCCACAGTGGTAAAATTGAAGTCTTCCACATTCACCACCCTCATCTACTTCATAGTCTTTTTCTGTCAGACCATGCCATAGTTCTCTGAAACTATTAATGATTCCAAGTCACTCACAACAGTTACACCAGGAGCATCCCATTGGTTCCTTCTACACTCCAGCCCCACAGCTGTTGTTCCACACGTTTACAGAGACTTCCAACTCCCACAGGATAGTTAGTGCTTTCTCTTGTGTGCTCCAGGCTTTCCTGTATCCCAGGTCCCAGGTCAGAGACTGGCAATAGGAGCAAGCTCAGAGAACCCATTTCAGCAGGCTAATTGGGACTGTGCTCTGGGCTTCCCACAAATGCCAGCATGGCATGTTTCCCTCGGACTGCTCCAAGTCAAAGACCCTGCCTGAGGCTGTCTTTACCTCTAATGCATCAGCCCTTATATCTCACTGATCCCTCTTCACCACGATCCTCAGAAACCTAGTTCCCTACCTCACAATCTGATGGTAAAACCTCAGTACAGCTATTGATGTCACCTCTTCTAGAGCCATTCCCACTACCGAGGGCCACATTTGGTCTGCTTTTTTCCTAGAAGCGGGGGCAGTGGGAAGTCTTGCCCCTTGTTTTCATATAGCAAGAAGAAGATTGTATGAAAGCAGGCTTGAAGCTGAACATGCTTTTTGGAAGCTTCGGTCTCCATTTTCTCACCATTGAGAAGTCAAAACTATCTGTAAGGATAATGCCATCAGCAAAGAGCAGATAGGAACACTGGAGAGATTTCTTTTAACTGTTACTAAACACCAGGGCTCTTCTCTCCACGAAGAAGGAACAAAAGGAACCAGGTCTGAGAGACCAATGCACCACAACACCAAACACCACAAACTGGAATTTTGCTCTATCTCCCTGGCAGGCAACTGGAAAGAAAAAGCCAAGCCTTATAGTATTCATGTACATGTTAAGAAAGTAAGACACAGCACAGTGACTACAGTGATAAACCAGGAAAGAAAGGCCAAAAAGAGATTCCCCTCCTGCAGCCAGATCCCCAGAAACTGCCCTGTCCTCAAAAGCTGGCAGTGCACCACGGGAGGCATGGAACATCCTGCCGCCGGAGGCAGGGAGGAGTGAGGGAGCTGCTGGGCAGAGGGATTTTCCCTCCCTGATGTCAGTGCAGCTGCACCAGCGTCTCCAGGCGTTCCTGAGACACAGCGGGGCCACCGACTGGGCTAAAACTGGGCTAGAGCTCCCCAGGACAGGTGGCAACGCCCCACCGTGGGGTCAGCATTGCATGTCAAAGGGTGGCAGGAGCTGTGTAGGTGGAGGGCTTGGCCTCCCCGCACAGCTGCCACGCAGTGTGTCTGGCATTCTGGCGAGAACCACAAATACACACCCCCGCATCTCGCCTTGCGGGGTCAGACCTCGGCTGGGGAGAAAGCCCAGGGGCCACATCCTTGTGGGTGAAGCTCTGCTGAGCAGCAGGGTGGGTGGCGGAGCAGAGTGGGGCCCAGAGCTCCCTGCAGTTTTCTAGCACAGGCTCACACTCGTCCTTTCACCCCAGACCCATCCCAGAGTTTTCCCACGCCCTGGTCCCATCCCCCAGGCTTTAAAATCAGAACCCACAGAGGCTAGCACATGGACATGGAGGAGATCTGTTCCTGAAGTGCCGGTGACCAGCAGCATCAGACCAGAAACAAATGAAAGAAGAGTGCTCTACATGAAGCCAGGTGAAAGCTTTCAGGAAGTTTTCTGTGTGAAGAGATTCCCTCAGAGAGAAAGTCAATAACAAGGATAGCATTTGCTGTCAACCTTGACGGAGGACACTGAAGTGCAGTAGACTGGATATTGCTACATCACTTGTCTTTCACTCCCTCTAACTCTTCCTTGTGAGTCAGAGCTGGGCTGAACTGTAGCAACGTCTTGTTGGTGCTATCATCCCCTGCTGTTTTCTGTCTCCTGCATACTTCACACCAGCAGAAACCTCTTTTTCCTTTTGGCAGCTTCAGAAAATAAATCCTCCATGCAAAAGCATCGGTCTCAAAAGAATTTCTCATTTCCAAAGAGGATACAACAGAAAGTAAGTGCTTGGCTGGCAGGGCTCTAGTTCCCAGCATTGAGGCTATGTCTCTCTTGGAATCTGAGGTGCAAGCACAGCTCCTCCAGGCATACCCAAACTAATGGGATTAAAGCCAGTTCAAGAACCAGTAGCAATTAAAACAAAAATCCTCAAAGCATTAACCACTAGCAATGGAAGCCCAGTTTGCAAACCTGCACATCCTCTGCTGAAGCCTGCACTTCCACTCCTCCTCAGCTAGCAATACCCAGCTCACATGGATTACCATTAACACATAGGTAGTAATTGCCCTCCTGACTGTGCTGGAGACACAGCGCAAGAACACCTACATTTAGGGGCATGGGTCCCTAAAGCCTTTTCTAGGCTCTAAAAACAGTAAGGACAGGATTCAGCTCTGCTAGTCAGTGCATCCTCCTCAGAATGGAGCACAAAATCCACTTAATCAGTGACAGTAAAGTACATGATTGTAAAGTAAGGGTTTGGTGCCACTTAAGTAACATGTGAAAATTAAGAAGACTTTATTCCCCCTCTTGGAGCAAAGCACAGAAAAGCCGAAGATAATGACTTAAGGAGAGTCTCTTGCGTTACCCTCATTCTTGCACTTTGATGTTAATAGCCCATATATTCATCCTTGAAGAAAAAAACAAAGCCTCATACACGATATGATCAAAACTTTGCACCTCACTTTTTCCAAAGTGAAACAATTTCTGCTGTGACTCAGCTTAAGCATGTCATACCCTGCGCCCTTCAAGCAGGGAAAAGATTAACCCTCCATCCCAGGCTCTCAACTCAGCCTTCAGCTGTTCAAACCAGGGTAATTTCTCCATTGCCACGGGATGGCAGAAGCCAGCACTGCTCTGCTCTAGGAAGTGGACCTGCCAGAAGCAACATGCCATCTGGGTAACGCCAGCTGAACAAAAGGTACCTAACACACAGGCACTTTTAGGAACCCAAGCCTCCTTCTGGGGGATGAACCCTCCTCCATGCAGCAGTGCTGGTACAAGGTGCAGCGCACAGTGGGCAGATTGACGACCAGCAGTTGATTTCCAAGAATTAGCCTCTTCAAAACCTCAGCGATGTAACCAGGTTTGAGGCAGCGCACATCTGCTGCACAGGAGAGCAAATCATCGCGAGTGGGTGGAACAGTGCCATCTGGTGATCCCAGCCACCACGCTATTGATGGTCAGGCAGGTGTGGGCAGTCACCCAAACCTCCTGGTACCCGTAGGGCTGGCTCCAAGGTGCTCAACAGGCAGTGCTTTTTTATTGTTCTGCCTAGCAGCTTTCCTGAAAAGTCCTGCAAGCATGAGTTTTAGTGGAGTTCACATCTTATTACCATCCATCAAAAGGCTGAGTGAGCCAAATCCTGCCTTTTGCTATGTTTCTGCAGCCACTCTGACTTTCCATAGTCTTTGCCAGGGGCTGTTCCAGGTTCACTTACAGACCACAGTCTCTGTGAGTGTGAACATAGAGGTTTGCTCTGTCTGACAGGGGTGCACCAGCTCTGAAGAACAAGGATATTTTAGCCCCTAGGCCTCTGTTTAAGACAAATGCAGAACTTGGAAAATTCCTGCT
>NW_008602075.1:43916-60880 GCF_000691845.1 Merops nubicus
GTTTGTTTTTTAAGTCTACCTTCTTAAGTGTAGGGCTCCAAAGTATGGTAGCAAGTTACTCAAACAGCATCAGTTCAGAAACCTTAACACTGCCTACCTCTTATTCAAGAATTCCCAGGCAGCATCCACAGTCTGCATTAACTCTGCTAAAAGCAGCAGCTTTTGCAAGTCTCATGAAGCTCACCTACCATACACGTAACTCCTGCACCCAAATCCAGCGTAAGACAGAACCAGAGGGACAACCAAAATGCATGGGATGATAACTCCTCAGTAGTTAACGTGCAACATGGTCTACCTGTATGCCTATAATCCACAATAAACATCAGGTAATTGAGGTTTCCTTGATGCTCACTACAGTAGCACTGCCACTCAGGTCCCACTGGGACAGGTCCTGGAAGAGCAGGAGACATCCAAGGGCTTATCTCAGCTTTGAGAAAAACCTGTCGCTTAACACAGCTCTCTCCAACCTGCTGGAAGGGAAGGAGGGGACACCTCTGACCTGGCAAGACCTACTAATGTGTCCCCCAATATCCCCAGTAGATATAGGTAAATCTTTTCAGTGTATCATCTGAGAAGATGGGGAAGGGGAATGCTCATAACAGCATTTCCTCCTGTGTCTTCTCAGTCTCCAGGAAGGGTCCCAAACTCTGCTTGTTCTCCTGCTGGGAGAGCTGGCATCTGATACTTTTGGCAGGTTATATTACAGACCTTCCTCTACTTTTTAAAAAACAAACCAACAAAAGCGCCAAAAAACCCCCAAACCTCAAAACACACAAAAAAACATTTCCGCAGTCTGCAAAGCTTGCAGTAACACCCCTCCATGCTTCTTTGCCTGATGTTTTTAGCCCTGTCTCCCAGGAAATAAGAAGCTCACTCGATTGCTTCCCGTTCTAATGTCATGAGGTCTGTAATGGTCCATACTTGAAAGTGGTGTTAAGTATGCATTAAATGGCACTACTGATAACACCATTTAAAACAACTTTAGAAATAAAATGTGTTCCTGTCTAAGAGCATCTAATTAACGCCTCTTTCCAAATAACTTATCCTAAAGCATTAGCAATCAATTACTAGGCTGACAGGCTTTAAGAAAGTCTCTTCTAAAACAGATTACAACATGCAGATTCTGTGGTGTTAGAACAATTCACATGCCTTTTTCACACATGATTTCAAGTTACTAAGGTAAGCAAGACCACACAATATAACTTAATACATAGCAATCAAAAATTTCCACACAATTCTTTAATATAAAGCCATGTCCCTATGTAATAAGTGATGCAACAGACTTTCCCTGAAGTCCCAATTCCTGCAATTGAAGCTTAAGCCCAGCAAAGAAAGAATTAAAATTCTTTGGTTGCCGCTGAATCACTGGCTGCATTGGGTTATTTTACTGTGCATTAGACTTTAATTATAACTAAGCTCTAACCATCTGTTGTACTCCCTAATTATAGATGCAACAACTATTTCACAATTCCAACCGTTACAGAGATCTAAGAGACCTCAGCCTGCGGTGTGCGAGGTTGGCTTCATTAGGACCCTTTGCACTCCTGTTTAAAGCACTAGGGAAGAGGAAAGAACACCCTGCATATGAAACCTGCTGTTGTTATTAGTCTCAGGAGGCTTTTGCTGCATCAGCTTTCACACCTCTTGGAAGGACTGCAAACTCCCATCTACGAAGGCACAGAGGTCCACATTAGTGCTACCTGCTGGTGGCCTCTAACCCAGATGTTGCTTGAGAGAGGGATGAGCAATTCAGCCCACCAGCTAAAGGCTCGTACCCTGGAGCATCAGCAGTTACAGCATTTGGAAAGGACTCTGGCAGATAAGTTCTAGGGTTTTTTTGCTGTGGAAGCTAAAGGTGATTCCACCTCTCACTGTCCACCTGGCTCCTCTTGCTGTGGTTATCATCACACCACACACATCTTACTAGGATGAGTCCCTGCAAGTGCTTCAACTGTATCACTCCATGGACCAGTGTCTCAACAACATGAAGAAAGGTGAGACTGCCTTCAGACACCATACTGGAAAGAGCAGCAGCTGAAGACAAAGCCCTCATGCTGTCCCCTTCATGCCTGCTGCAACAATAATTCTCTTGGCATGATAACCAGGCAGGGAGAAGGGCTGTTTGAAGGTGTGGTAGCACGCTAGCCAGCCAGAGCTAGCATACAGTACAGCCTGCTTAGCACAAGCATTGCTACCAACTCACTCTACAGAGCTGAGACTGGCTGCCCGTGCCCAGAGACTGGTGGGCAGCCCAAAAGATGAAACTTGCTGCAGACTCTGGAGTCCCGCAGTCACCTTCTCAGTAGCTCTGCCCACTGTCATGAGACACAGCTTTAGCTGCCTGACTGTGCCAACCACCTCCTCGCTCCCCTGTCCATAGCACTGCCCCATCCTGAGCTTCAAGCGCTTATAGCTACAGGGTGTACCTGTGCCTACATAAACCACCTGGACAACTGCCCAGTGCTTTGTAATTCCGCACACCACCACTGACCTAGGCAATCCCTTGACCAGGAATAAATAGTTGGATGCCCAGTGAGCTCCAGACCTGTTATTCAACACTGAGATTGTGCTTGAAAGCAGCTGTCTGCAACTATGTTCATACCAGGTGTGGAGAGGAAGGTACCTCCTTTTCAGGTACATCCCAGGGGCTATATTTTCATTTTGTCTGGGGAAAGCATGAAGAAAGTGGACAGGAGAAGAAAACATTGAATTCACAGAGCTGAAGTTTGAATATTTATATTTGTTAGTGTATTGAGAAAAATGGAGCTTTGTAGACAAAGAGAAAGCTAAGAAATGTTAGAGCAATCCAGAAGCAAGACATTTTTCATGGTGGGATTGCATATAGTCATATTTTAAATTATTTCACCTCCTGCAACCACAGTATCTATGCAAGAACCTCTTTATATTCAGTCCATTTAGATATATACCCAGACTTTCACTCTGAGTGTAATGTTAAAATGAATTTAAAGAGTAATCAGCCAACGCTTTTCTGCTGTGCTTTGTCAAGGACCCAAAACCACCACGTTTCTTGTGGTTTTCTTCTAAAATCATTATGACAGGGTTGAGTGGAATCACGAGGCAAGTTTGCTGCGTGGTTTGGTTCTGAGAAAATAGTAGAGTCCAGAGTCAAATCATTTACCTCTGGCATCAGAGCAAGGGATCACAGCGTTTCTGCGAGTACTCGTAACAGCGCGCTTGCATGTCCTAGCCTCTGTGTGACTATACATCACACAAGGTGATAACATGGACAACGAGACTAACTCTGCAGGAGACACCATGCATGGCAAGAAGTGACTTTCCATGATTTCCTTGAAGTTAGTCCCAGAGCTAAAGCCAGAAAGTCCTGCTCTGTCATGCTAGTTCAACTTTAACCCATAAAGAAAGCAACAGTAGAATAATATCAATTCTTCCACCTTAAGGAAGAAGCAGATTAAAGTTTAGCATTTTCCAAAGATCTCCTAAAGCTTTCCAGAGCCATATGCTGAGCTCCTTTTGCCTGCAGACAAGCCACAGTCTCACTTATCTCTGTGAAGAAACCGGTGGCTTCCCTTTTTGCCGCAGATGCCTGTTTGATTTAGACTTCAATGTTGCAGTAATCAGCTGAGCAGTGACCAGAACCAACGCCCACAAGGGCAGCCCGTGGATGAGAGTATAACCTGAAGTTCAAAATCCAGATGTAAGCCAGAGATCCAAACTGCACAAAAGCAATATTAACAGGACACATAGGATCCAGATCTGGGCTGAAATTCTGTCCTTAAGTCACAACAGAATTTTCACTGACTTAAGCAAGGTTTTTGCCACTGGAATATTATTTTCAGTTTAATTAACAGACTACAACTGTATCTTTCCCCTTTTGGTACTTTCCCAGTTTTCATGCCCTGGGGAGTACTCAGGAAGCAAGCAGCCTGGGGAACAGGTATGCTGAAATCCTTCTTAGCACAGGAGTCGGCATGGTGAGCAACATTCCCTGTGCTAAGAGGCTGACATTTACTGCGAGCAAATACCTGTGAGGAACCTAGATGAGGGGATCTGCTTAAGGAGATTAAATAATTCACTACTGCATTTTTCAAGAGCTAACTTAAAAGGGAAACAATCACTTCATTTGAATGATTTCCTTCCCCCTCCCCCTTACGTAAAAGGATAAAATCCTTTCCCACCAATTATTAATTTTATTCCACATGATTTCTGTTTCTGATCTCTCTTTTTGCCACCCAGTCAGTTCTTGCATGCACTCAGAATCACCCAGATCAATACTGGAAGCACAAAGGAGGAAAGCAAAAGACTGCAGTCCAAATGGGAGCCGTTTGCTTTGAGTTAACACATCAGATATGTGTTTTTACTCACAGATGTTGTACAAGTTCTGAATCAAAAGCCAGGATTTTCCCCACCCACCACTCCATATTCACTGAACATCGCCAAGCAATAAATTCAACACGTCGTGCTGGGAGATTAAGTTATGCTCCCTGCATAGCAAAGACAGCTGCACTGCACTGAGAATACACTACCAATGCAGAATTTCATTGATTTGGGCTGACCTGAACACTGTTGACCTCAAGACGTGAGACGCTAGATGAAGATGAAGATTAATTGTGAGGAAACCGGATGCAATCAACTACTAGTTTCTGTAGACACTTTTGGCATGTCTATGGGATAAATATGTTGAGTTGTTCTGTCCTGCTTTTCTGAGCAGACACATAGTGAGCTCTGTCCTAACCAGATAAGATTCAGCTCAGGACCAAAAGCTGAACAGTTACGTGAACTTGGCTGCAATCCCAGGCCAATATGCCCTGCACCAACATACCCACAACCACCCAGCTCAGACCAGCATCGGCTTTTGTCCAGACAGGGGTTCACATCTGTCTGCAAATACTGCATTGTCATCCTCTCTAACTTTCGAGGTTCCACGCTCAGGGCGTGCCTCATCCCTCATGATGCGCTTGGCATCATCTCAGTTCAGACCATCCATAAACCATAGAAGAACCTCTTGCATTTCACAGTGGCCAAGAACTGTGCAAATCAGCCTGGGGAAGACATTCAGCAGATTCAGACTATGCTCAGATGATGCAGCTGGCCTAAAGCAAGTGGCTTGCAGGTGACTGGACAGTAGTAAACAAGTCATCCTGCCTGCAGGGGCAGAAAGCATCACAAATATGCAAATTACAGTAACCTTCCAGAAAAGGAGAGGGAGGAATAAGTGGAGACCTGCTTTGGCATGAATAACTGGATAGAGTCATCTGCCCTAACCGTGGTGCACCTGCTTTCAGGCTCTTTTACTCCAGCCCTCAGCACCCTCATCTCACCTTCCCTGTGCTGCCACATCAAGGCAAGCACAAAGCACCTCTCTGTGCCTGAGGCAGCTCAAGAACTCCCAGCAGTGCAGGAGCAGGCAAAGGGGCAGAGCGAGGACAGGGAGCCGGAGAGGGTAAGAGAAAGGGCAAAGAGCCCTGCGGTCACCGCTTCTGTTGCCACATGGAAAGGATCAAAGGGAGCAACAGCCCCTTTCTGAAAGCATCCTCTGCCCAGCAAGAGACATATGGGCCAAGACTTCCCCCAGCACACACACACCTGGTGCAGCCACCAGTGCAGCTTTCCAGGGCTCCAGTCACAATGAAACTGAGAACAAAACTTGCCATGACTGCCTTGCCATTTTGGCAGCCAGGTAACAGGCAACTACATGTGGTTAGGGAGAGCCTTAGAGGTAAGAACACTAGAACACCACTTGCTAGGAGTTTCTGAAGAAAATCAAAAGGTGTCTGGACCATCTGAAAGGTGTACAAAGAAACGTCTAAGAGCCAGAAAAAAATTAATGACTGTCAGGGAATAGGAAAGCAGCCCTGAAGCAATGAAAGATTGGAAAGCACGATTATACAGAGATTGCATCGAGCACAGACAGACCCCAACAGAAAGGATAGGGGGGAGTCCCAGAGCTCAGGCTGGAAGGACTCTCTGAAGATGTGTTTCAGCATAGGTCTCCTCCAAAATTGAATATGGAGGTGCAGAAACTGGGGCTGGCAGAAATGGATCAATAGCATATTCCCTGTTTGTGCAACAGGTCTGAAACATGCTTTAGTCTTCAATAACCCTCTGAAAGTGGTTTTTGCTATCATCCTAGATGACACTAGAACATGTGAATGGATCTCTAAAGATAAGGATAGGAGGAGGAATACTGTCTAGAGATGTGGCAGGGAAGTATTGTGACAGGGACAGTATCATTGCCCTGGTTTCTATCTGTTGTCACTATAAACTATTCCTTTTCCTTCCAATAAGGTTGGGTCACACACAAACATACAAATTTAATTCTTAACAATTAATGGGTCAAGTGCTGTCATGTTAAATGTTTCAGTACATATGTTATATCGATGACAAACTGGTTGTATAACCATGATCTTGTACAAACCCACAACAAGCTCAAAGAATGAGCTTTTGCAACAGGCTTCACCACAGAAAGCACATGCACATGGATGAAAAGTCTTGTAAATGTCACATGGTTTCTTACAGACTCATATGGATGCACCCACAGTTATACATAAAATACATCAGTGTGCAGTGAGGGCAGAAGAAGAATCCACAAAATACAGAAAACAAAGAAGTCTGGAGAAAAACCATGGAGAAAGTCCTTCTTAGCTGTGTGCTAATTCAGATGCCAGGAACCATGAAGCTCTCTGCATTGAACTTTGCAAATGAACAGGATTCATCAATAACATCTGAAAAAAAGCTGGGCTCATATACCAAGTCTGCCTTCTAATGGAGATGATCTGCTAGATATTGAACATTGTAGGTTAATTGTTGATGCCAATGAGAAACAAGTCACACAAGACTAAGCCAGAAACATAAGTACTCAAATATTAATCCATGACTTGCAAATGAATATCATTCTGATTAATAGGATGCTGGCTTGTGGTGTTTGCAAACATTAGAGCCCCTGAGGATTTTATGGGAGTGAAGAACAAAACAACCAAGCTGTTCTGATCCACTGCATATAGAGCCACTACAAATACAATAAGAACAGACAAAATCTCCTCCTGCCGGAGACAGGGAGCTAAAACATTGTGGTGACACTGTACTGCACTAGCAGAGCAAGGTGAGGATAAGCCACATGAGAACTAACTTGTCTACACTGGAAAACCAGCTGGAGCTGGTACCGTGAAATGCTGTTACCTGCCACTCTGCAGTGGCTCCTGCTCAGCCACACTGTTCCTGAGCAGAGGTAGTTTTAGTTTAGAGCAATTCAAAGACAACTCCTCATCCCCCGTCAGCTCATCTTCCGTTTTGTACCCATGACCACATTGCAGAGAGACTGGTCTGGTCAGTGTCCTCTGGTAGACAAAGACCTAATACTTCAACAAAGTCTGCCTTTCTAAAGCAAGATAGTCATACACATCATTACCAGAAACAAAACAATTAATTCCTGATTCCAAAGTGCTTAAACAAATAAGATGGAGATAAGAAAGAGAAGAAATCCTTTGCAAGTGCTGCAGAGCGTAGGGTGTCTGCATCCGCCTCACATCATTACCTATTCAAAAGGAACAAAGCACCTTTCAGACTGTGACTCCAGAAATTAATTAGTCTCAGTTCTCATTAAATAATGATCCAGTTCAGCTCTAATTAAATTAGGCTGCCTTTGACAATCAGCTGCAGTCTAGCTATTGAAGCTAGTTTTCCTTTCTTCTCTCCCAGGCGTCAGCAGAGGCAGGAATGTTGGCAGCATCCTGCAGCCCTGGCCCTGCCACTTACCGTGGAGTATGACCAGGATGCCCACAGGCCTAGGAGTAGCCAGCACACCAGAAACATCCTGGACTTCAGGTCTTCTGTCACAGGAACCAATGCCCCAGGGAGAGCTAACTTCTCTGCCACAAGACTACGTGCATTCAGCACTGTATTTCAACATGACCTGCTTTTTGTCACTGCTGTGTTCAACCCCAGGTGTTCCACATATGCCTGCAAATTCCCTTTCTCTGGCTTCCAGAGGAGACAACCTAGGTCAGCATTAGTCCTCTTCAAGGTTTCCCAAAGGCAAACAAAAATCCCCACGATCTGGGCCTTAGCTAAAGGATGAAGGATGTGGAGTTTCTGCCCAGTCATACACAGCTTACATTAAAAAAAAAAAAAAAAAAAAAAAAAAAAAAAAAAAAAGGGTGGGGGGATGACCATCAGGCTTTATCACCCTGTTATTACTGACAGTAGCTCCAAAAATCTGCCCTGTGAGGGCTGAATCCAGCCTTCAGTATAGGTTCCCCTCTGCATGGCTGCATGGGGATGATGGTATCTCAGTCATAGTAACATATTTCTTGCTGAGCTGGTGCCTTGTAAGTCTTGCTATCCTGTAGCTGAAATAGGACAATCCACCTCCCACATTTTCTGCTCTTCCACCCAACCCTGAATAGAAGCTAAAGGAAGAGGGACCGAGTACACCCATGGGTTAAGGGAGTGGATTGCAGCACACCAAACTCACCAGGTCAGTGCATGCAACACTTCAATGTTTTCCTTCTCTGGGAGACCCCAAGCCAGAGATGTTAATGTGCATTTAGTAGCCCAGTCATATATCTTTCATTAGTTATCTCATTTTAAACTGGAAGAAACTTTTTGCACCCACACCTTTGTCTTGCAACAAGTTACACAGCGTAATTGGTCAGTGTGCCGAGAAGAGCAGCACGTAGCAGGGAAGAACATGCACATCTGCAGGTCTCAGACAGTGTCTCCTTTGGATTGCTCTGCACTTGGCAGCCACAAGTCTGCTTTCACACTCCAGCTCCTGAGAGTAAGTGAGCAGGATTTTGATTACCTGCTCTATGCCACTCACCAGCTAGTTGACTCCTAAGATACTTCCCCTCTCCCCTACTTTTTTTGAGGCTGGAGTCCTCACCTGGTTAGGCTATGTGGTTTTTATGGAAGCTGTTTTATGTCTTCAGTCATCCATTGATTCTTTTGAAGTTTGACTGGGTTACCAGAGACTCAAACGCTTCCCTAAAAATTTACTGGGAATGCTCAAGGAACTCAGGGTGGGGAGCCACCACACCAAAAGAGCTTTTTCCCCGTAACATTTTGCAAATACCAAAGGAAGGAAAAAATATAGAAGCACAGAGACCATGTTTATAGATTCAGTAGTGTCAAACCACAGATAAGCAGTTCAGAGAGTTTGCATAATAATCTGTCAATGGACTGCAAATAAAGCACAGCTAAATAATAACCTTGCAAAATGAAGTCCAACTGTCCAGCAAACACCAGCATCAGCTTTCACAGAGAGCATCACTATTTGGTTCTGTTTGAAATGTCATCTTGTCAAATGAGAATATGCCCTTCTCCCTGCCACACTCTCACCTTCATTTCTCCAAAGTGTCAACTGATGTCCTTATTCTTACAGTAAATGCCTGCTCTAGAAGAAAGGCAAATGAACCTGCTGCCTCCCCCACTACTCATTTCCTAGGCAAGCACTGCAGGTCCAAACCCTAACAAACCTCCATGGTCAGATCTGTGGAAACTTGTAAGCAAGTTAAAATTACCCTGAACTCCCTGCAATCCGAGAGCTTCCAAAGTGCCCTCACATTAAGGAGATTACACAAAAATGTGAAATGCTCGAGTCATTTGAAATTGCCATGTGATCAGCACAGAGTAAAGGGACATTACTGGGCTGCTTTGGATGGTTCTGTAAAGCCTTGTAGCTTGCGATTCAAGCACTAGATGATGTACACCCCTTAACAGGTATCAGCTGGAGATGCAAGGAGGCAAAGAACAACTGTAGCAGGGAGAGACTGTTTGGCTCAGGTAAGGTCTGTATGCCAACTGCATCCAGATACTGCAGCTCTTTATTCAATAAGACCTTCTGGGAATCAGTGAATGGAAACAATTCTGTATAAAATACGTCTGTGGTGGTGCTAGGTAGGAATGTGAGAACATGGGAACGGGACAGGAAATGTAAACCGCTGAAGAGAGACAGACCTGCAATAACTGAGCCATTTTCTCAAGCATAAGCAAAAAGAAGTATGTGTTCCCACTTGTAGCACATGTACAGAAACTCCAGAGAGCTGTCACAGTGCCTTTCTTCAAGGTCTGTTTCACTGTAACAGTGACTGAATGTTGTGTCCTCATCTCTCCTTAGAAAGTTTTCAGCAGAAGCTGCTACTATCTTTGCAAGAATACTTCTAAGATCTTGATAGCGTGCTTTTCCTCCTCTCCCTCTACAATACCCATATGCTTCTTGCTTTCAAAACTGGCCAGTTCCCACCAGTGCTGACAGATTCTCAGAAAAATACTCAATTCCTACAAATTTCATGCCGCCTGGTGGCCAAGTAGATAGAGTGCCCTGTGGTCTTCAAAAGGAGGACTGCAAGAAGTGGTCCAGATTCTACCAATTTAAGAGAATTTTAATGAGAACATTTATAAAAACTAGGATGTAGGAGAAGTACTAATGGAGTAGGCTATTTTATTAGACAGCAGGCAATCCATTCTTGCATCAGGGGATTTCTCTGCTGTGGATTTATAATACTTATTATTGCATTGCAGCCTCAATATAATGCAGTAGGTGAAAGAAAGCTCTGGCAAAACAAAAAAAAACAAACAACAAAACCCCTTGCATTAACCACCAGACAAAGCCCTAGGAAATATGATTTGACTGTTTGTGAACAGAATCCACTTGCCTTTTGTTAAAATTGAAAAATTTCATCATCTGTCCCAGCAGGGAAGGAAGAGAGCCTGGAAATTCATTCATTTTACAAACTTTTCTTTTCTACTGGCATGACAGGGAAAATGGTGCTGTGGTTTTGCTGCAGAAGGAAGCAAGTGTGGCTTCATATCACAGAGCCCCTACTGCAAGGAAGGGGCTGGACCTCGTGATGCCCAGATATGCATATGCAGTGGAGACCGTGCAAAACTCAAGTGACAGAAGGTGGGGTTTAACTGCTCCACAGCTCTGATTGCACGCACTTCTGCATCACTGCAATGAAACTACCTACCTGAGCTCAGCTACCTATCTGAATAGGAGCTTAACATTGTGGCCATTCCCTGGAGGACAGTGCAAAAATGCACCCCAGGGCTCCATGGACACCCCACCTTGTCACTGAAAAAAAACAAAAGTCACCAGTGGGCTGTAGGATTAGTTATTTTGGAGATGTAAATTTGTATGAGCTGCAGTATGGTTGTGTTATTTTGGATGCCAAGTATCTTTTTAAGTTAATGCAATGCTAAGAAATTATACTAAGGGAAGAGGAGGCAGGAGGAGGAGACTGAATTCCCCAGCTGAAGTAGAAAAACCAACTTCTCAAGCTGCAAAATGAATGAGAATGCAGCAAACAGATCCCAAACTCAGAGTAGGTTGGAGGGAGCATTGCTCTGCACTGAAGGCTCCTATTTGATGGGGTGTGAGATGCACAGTGGACTCAGTCTTGGCCCATGAGTCAGAGAAAGACCATGTTGCCAAGTAAACCAGCATGTAAGAGCGACCTTTTTTTCCTAAGAGCAGCTTTTGGATCTAAAGCCTTTTCAAAGACAGTGAAAGAGGTACCCAGAGCTCACATCTATGCAGTGATGACAAGCTGCAAGTGGTTTCCACTTCTTACATTGTACATATGAGGATTTCAAGGACTTTTGACTTTGTCTAATCAAAAGCCATTTTCGCCACAGCACTCAAAGACTTTGTGTGAAATCAAGATCATTTCTTTGCCAAATTTTCTCTGGGTAAACTATTGCGCCTCACGTACCAAGTTGGGCTAAAAGAAAGGGTAACAAGTTTTAACATTTTTCTCTGCTGTTAGTCAGACAGAAGAGTTAAACCACTAAGGCTTAAGTTTTCCACAAAAAGTCAGTCTAATTAAAAAGAAAAAAACGCATAGGCTATTTGATGAGAGTGCTCAAAACCAGAGACAGAGGATAGAAAATCTAAGAGGAGTCAAACCAAATCAGGATGCTCTCATCTCCTTAAAGTTGAGTCTCTGCTATTCAGGTGTGGATTTTGCAGAAGTTCAGTCTGAGCTGTAGACTTCGGAGAGTTCTCACAGTAGAAATAAAAATAAGAATCTCTCACACTGCTTGTGAACACTTCTGCAAGGCACTGCCTCACCCAGTTCTTAACAGGAAGCTTCCCATTAACAATAAGAGAAGGATGACGAATGAATGCTTCAACACTCTCCAAAACCATTCACTTCTAATTGTTTTATGACATAAACTCTCCTAGTCACACAAGTGTTCCAGGGAACTTGCATCCTATATGTTCAAAACAAACCATAATGGTTCTGTAGCATATCTTGTCCCTGCGTTGTACTGCCTGCTGCATGGACTTATTCACAAACACTCTCAAGATGATGCTCTGGGCAGCTATTACAAGCTGCATACACACACACACTGCCAAGACTAAAGAACAGATCTGTCTCCCCTGGTCTCTCTTTTCACAGAGAGTGTTTCAGGTATTGATAGAAGTTGGGAGGAGTAATCAGTCTTCTGTTTTGTAGAGATGAATGCAAAGTCACATCTGCTGTGTTGTGACTAGCCCCTAAGAGCAACCCTACACTGAGGAGCCTATAGGAATTTCCCACTGACCACCTGCTCTTGAAACTGCAGGGGGAAATCCCACACACACTGGGATGAAGGGAGTTCAGTTAAAAACAGCCCTTAACAATTACAGCTGCAGGTTATTTTTAATTGAGTTCAGATGATGAATGTGAAATAGATGATTTCAAGTGAGATAAGCAGGGAGATTCTTACTCTTGTCAAGAAGGTACAGAACACACGTTCTCCCCAGCCAGCCTAGAGAGGAACTTTTTAGTCACCAAAAGAGAAATTATGGGTCCAGATTATCAAGTTCTGCAGTGCTCAGTATAGCCCCAGGGTGAATCTGCTAGAGGTATTAGTTCTTGCCTCTGGACAGACCTAGAGGGTTCTGACAAGCTTTGCCCTTTAAGGATTGACCACAGAACTGGTTCACAGCTCTCCCTGTCACATCAACACCATGGCTGTGCTCAGCTCTGAAGAATTTAGCATGTCACACTTACTGCACTGCAGTTCACAGGTAACTGCAGACTCCCCTCAGATTCATTCCTGAAACTCTATAGGTAATAATTTCCCCACCAGAAAAGCATGCACAAGATTTCCTTTCTCCATCTCTCTCTTATCCATCTAGATAAGTTCTTTTATGTGTCAAATAAATGCTGTGAAACAAGAAATCAGCCAGAATTTTTCATAATATACGGGTATCAGTAATTAAACTATGGCTTCAGTCCTACAGTACTACCAGCTCCTTTTCATTTACCACTGTGTATTCGGGTGGGTAATTAAATGCCAAAACAGAAGCTTTGTAGGCACAATGGATGCCTCTCAGCATTGACAGAGAATTAGAATAGGTTTGATAAGTTTGGGCTATTTTCCACAGAAGCTGACAAAAACCACTCCGAGAGACACTCTGTGTCAGGCTGAATGCCAACAGAGCAATGTGGACATGTGCAAAAACTACTAAAATGGACATCTCCCCACATCTTTTATTTAGATTCTGAGCCCATTTTACCCACGCACATGGTAGTGCTGTAAGAAAGACAAAGCCTTTTTCTAGGCTATTGTTACATAGTAAGAATACAAGTAAATTCACTCCAGCAGAACTTGATCAACACTCTAATGTAATGAAGAGAGCACACATGCAGCTCCTTTCCCTCAACCCCAGACCTTTGTGGAACATCATTTCCATTTGAAAAACTGAACTGTAAACACATGTGTGCAAAAGAAAAGGATGACTAGAGCTGGGCCTTTTTCTAGGCTATTGTTACATAGTAAGAATACAAGTAAATTCACTCCAGCAGAACTTGATCAACACTCTAATGTAATGAAGAGAGCACACATGCAGCTCCTTTCCCTCAACCCCAGACCTTTGTGGAACATCATTTCCATTTGAAAAACTGAACTGTAAACACATGTGTGCAAAAGAAAAGGATGACTAGAGCTGGGGGGAAGTGTACACAGTGTTTCACAAGGTAATTGCAGGACAAACAGAAAGCAGAGCAGAGTCAGATAAACACAGCCAGCCTGCCCACCTTCTCATGACCATCTCAAGAGCATTTTAAGGCAATGGGAAATGGAGTGGATAGATTCCTACTAAGCCATTTCCTCGTATTTCAAAGATGATTAAAGATAAAAATCAGAGTAGAAACACTACTGAGTAGGCACAGGTCTTGCATACACTGCACACATTCACTGTCGATTCCTGTATGCTTGGACTGAGGCATAGCTCAGTGCGAGATGGAACCCACCTATTTCTTAAATGCCCTCCACAGCTGCCAGATGATAAAAAAAAAAAAAACAACCAAAACATTAGAACTCAGGTGGGATTTGAGCTGGCAAGCACCCTGCAAACACTTCCACAAACTGTCACTACAGCCAACACTAGAATTCTCTCTGTGTAAAGAGAACAAAGTCAGCTGGATAAGTTTTAGAAAATCATGCTGAGAGGACAAAAGGAAATTCAGCAGTTACCTACCACAATTTAAATGCAAAGCAAATTTCAGGAAGCCACCATCCAAAGAAGCAGAGGAAGAGTCATCCTGAAATAATGCATCCCATGGAGTAACTTCCCCCCCCCCCAGCCCAGCTTATCTGTTGGGCAGGTGAATCACCTGCCTAAAAAGAGTATCATTGCACTCCACCCTGGCTTAGCCCTGGGCTCCAAGCAGCTGATCACTGTTAGCTTCCCAGGACCCTTTCAGAAGTAGCAGGCACTGCACTTCTACCTGGAGCGTAGGCCGATTTGTTAACTAGCTATTGAAATTAGTAATCCTCAGTTGAGTCAACAGTTAGGCAGTTGCTTATATTGCCTTACAAGGAAAAGAATATTGACACTCTTATACTGTCAACAGATCTAGAAGTAGGCAAATATAGACAGAGATAGAGTATGCAGATAACCTGCCAACCCCTGCCAATCGCAAGCAAAAATATAAACAGAAGGCTCTTTGCTTTATAAAAATTTGCAACAGGGCAGCAGCTACATGAGGAGCCTTGGAAGTATCTTCTGAGAAGATTTTAAGGCCAGAAGAGCATTACTTTGCTATCTTAAGGATTTTTCTGCTCAGAAGAGCTGCTGATGCTATAGGCTCAAGCACCTGGAAGCAGTGCCTCTATCCCCTTTGGCAGAGGCACTAGGAGTTTATAGTTTCAGCTGGAATTGCCAGACAATCCAGTCAAACTGGAGCAGACTGGATTTTGAGCCACTTTAAACCAAAATCCCCAATTTTATTTAAAACAAATCTTGAAGTTGTTCTGCTCATTGTGGTTTACTGACAAAATGGACAAAGGTATCCTCAATCTAGAGCCCATCCCAGCTTCCAGGGATATAGTACATACCCCTGCTCTTCATCACTCGCCATTTTTCACCTAAGGGAGATAAAAGTCAGAAGGTACCAGGCCAGCAAATGCCTCAGATTACATTGGCTGAAGCTTCTTCTCTCTTCTATGCCTTCTCCCATTGATCTGTCTCTTACAGCTCTTCAGTCCACATGTATCCTAGAAGTCCTCCTTCAGTTACTTCCCCAGTGGATCTTTTCCTTGGGAATAGCTCTTTACATATTGCTGAGCCATCCTATGCTCCCCACACCACATGACCTTGGAGGGACTGATGCTTTAACAAGTTACTCCTGTGGAAATACCTATCAGAAGGTCTTACCCTAAAAGGCCAAATGTCTTTTTACAAAATCAGGTTAATCGTTCCTCCTTCTAGAGCAGCTGGTACAAGGGCTAGGTGAGCAGCTGGTAACCCCTCCAGCAATGAGTTACAACTAATAAAACTGAAATCGGTAGAGCTCCTTTGCCCTGCAATAGACATACCCTTTACAGAGGTATAACTGCCAAGATTGCCTTTTGGGCAAAAATAAACTACATCTCTACACTCAGCCCCTTACTCTATTTTTTCTGAGTCAACTCAGAGTAAAGCTATTAAATCCCTTTCCTCATAAAACCCACACAGACTCTCCAACAATGACAAGTGGCTTCTTAGGCTAACCACATGCATCCCCACAGCCCCTGCTTTCTAACACACACTTGGCAAAACCAAAGGGACACATTGGTTTGTGGTCCTGTGGGGAGTAATGGAGGCCTGAAGCCCACACCAGTCTGAGATTAGTGGCATGGAGTAAATACTGGCTGATGCTCAAATAATTAACCTCAAGGGAGGGGAGAGGTGCAGACCTGCAGGAGAAAGATTTCAAGGTATCAGCTATACTTTTCACAACCTCTAGGAAGGTTCTGCTCTAAGGATAGGCATGTCCCAGGTTTAGGTTTGTGAGGCGGAAGAAGACAAAATTTGGGCTCACCCCATAAAGAAATGGGCAAAAGTTCAGTCTTAGCTGCAATTTCTTCTACCTGAACCAGTTTGCCCAACCCTGGAGATGCTACTCAAGATATTAGCTTTGCTGAGGTTCCCACCTGATATCTTTTAAGGAAGGCAGAAGGGCTCAGAGAACTCGAACTCCACCTTGGCTTATAAACCTGCTAAACATGTTTCTTGGCAGGGTAGAAGAGTCATTTCCCCAAAGGCATGGTGGTTTTGCTTTGTCTTTTATCAGGTTCTAGCCCTGTGGTGCTAGCAGTTGTCACTGGGAGACAATCTGAAACCAAGAAAGCAAAGCAGAAAAAGTAAATAAATAAATAAATACCAAAATGTCAGGACCACAACTACATGCAAAAAGGACACTTTGTTGAGCAGACAAAAGCTAAAATGGATGGGGAAAAAAAAGACTCACTTATTTTCATAAGTTTTTTGCTTGTTCCAAAGTAAAAACAAGTGGTGGAATAAGACATTTCCATTGTGTTTAGCTGCTCTCTGTGGTTTTTACCAGTAGCCGCAACCGTCTGTGTTGACTTAAGTATTATTTATAAGGTACAAGGAAGGAGTTGTGGAAAAGTCAACCAGGGATTTGACAAACTGCAAGGCAGAGCTTGGAAGTTTTCCTGGTCTTCACTAAGCTTGACATTCACCACTGACCCCTTTCTATCTCTTT
>NW_008602075.1:60911-90591 GCF_000691845.1 Merops nubicus
CTTGATAAGAGAGTTTTGCCATTTCTCCATCTTCTCTATTACACGCTGAGACTACCTCTGCAGGAATATACCAAACACCAGCAGTGACATGCACTCTTTCAGCAACAAAAAAGAAAACACTGGCACCTCATCTGAGAAAACATTGAAAATGGAAGAGAAGAGATGATGAATCAATTCTCTAGACCTGCAACCATCCAGGCTGCAATGAGATTGTCGTCCTCCCAAAACACAATAGATAGGGAGATGATCCAAGGCCATAAGTGCAGAGATGCCCAAGCAGGCTCTGCACATAGCAGCCTTGGATTACCCGGATCGATGAGGGCAGCACAGATACTTCTGTGCTAATGGCCCACAACAAACTTGAGTCTGGAAACGGCTTGGCCACATTTCCCAGCACTGCTGTGAAAACCCAGTCACTTTGAGTCTGGACAGGAGTAACATGCTGAAATGGCGCCTTTCTAGCCTGAACTTCCTTTGACACTATTTCTCAGTCTTAGGATGATTGCTAACACATCTTAGAGTTTCCCGAGGAATAGAAATGTTCTTTCCTTCCAGTTCTGCTCTGTTAGCCACCTAAATATATTGACTGCATGTTAAGGCCTAGAGCTATTTACTAGGAAAGTGGACGCTTTTGATAAAAGGTGCTTCTCATTAACATTAGAAACAATGCAATCTGGGATGAGAACAGAGGAATCCAGTCAATGCCCTCTATAAACAAATACTCTGTACCTGACTATTAGAACATCCCAGGCTTACAGAGTTTGTAGGAACTATTTCTCGTTTTGATTAGCACAAGACGCCCCAGATGCTGCCCTTGACTCAACCTCCTAACATATCAATTTTAGTCTCAAGTTGGGGCAGAAGTCAAATACAATATAGGCAATATGTGCCTCTCATGTGCCTCTCAATTTAATCCACCCTCTTCTTGGAAAATGAATTATCAATTGCTTTGAAGTTATATTTCTCTCAAGTTAACTTTTAGAGGAATTGCATCCAGCTCACTGATTTGTTTTGGCATAAATTCTTCTAGTACTGCAGTGATGTCACTACAGAAGGTAGCAAGGTGGTGACAAGAGGAGCTTTCCTGCAGCAGGGCCATGCAGTCTTTGTGCATTCAACTCACTTAGATTAATTTTATACACACCACAGCAACTCTACTGGCACATAAGCAAAATCAGAATAGGGCCCTGAAATGTGGCAAGCTTTTGACCTATCCAGGCTTGTCTGCCGTAGAAACGTTGATTCTGGATGTCTTGAGTCAAGGCTAAAGACACTTCAGACTTGAGTAACCCCAGAGTGATCCTTGCCCTGTGTAAGAACTGTAGCCGATCTCATCTATTGTCAATTAAAACAAATAAGAGAAAAAGAGGCCTAACACCAAAGCCAAGGAAATCTGGAGTAGTCAAACACAGCAACTTCATATCCTTCGCATCTTGTTGTGTACATACATATCCTGTCCTGCCTTGGCAAGACCTCCAAGCCAAATTTTAAGTATATCCTTCACTAGTGTCTCTTTCTAAAGAAAGACATCATGCCCCAGTCTACTAGCCTCTTTGATTTGCACTGATTTTGTCCCTCATCAGAATCTTGTGAGCTTTCATCAAATTACCTAGTTCCCTTAAGGCAGTCCTTGGTATTATACATCTTGGACTTTTTGAAACAGCATATGAAATCTTCATTGGCTCAGCCATTCTTAAGCCATGATTAATAATCAAAATAATAAAATATAAAAAGAAAAGTTAATTACACCCATGCTGGTAACTAAAGGGAATAGATCTCTTGCACACAAAACAAATCCCTGTACATTGACTTCCTCTGAGTCACGCCCCAATACACCCACGCCTCGCCTCACTAAGGTATTTCTCATGTCATCGTAGCCTAAAGCAAACACCTACACTCTTAGAGGAGCCTGCAGAAGAGAGAACCCAACCTTGCAGCATTGGGATCAAAGGTGCAAACGCCATCACCTTCCCCAGGATGTCCTGCAATTAGCAGGCGATAACATGGAGATGGCGGCTTGGCCTGAGGTCATTTTTCTCGAGAAAGGAGGGGTGTGGCGGCTTCTGATGTAGCAATAAGGTCCAGATATTGGGCCAGGTGCAGCAAAGGACTCAGTTCCTCTGGCCTCATTCAGTGTGGCCCCTCTGAGGCCCATAGTTTGGATGGAGTGAAATGAGACCCTTACACATCTAATTTTAGACCTGGGCTTGCAGAGATGCATGGACAAATGTGCATGGCTCTGCATTCAAAAAGCAGGGAGAGAGACTGAGAAATGGAACAGCAGACAGATGCAGTGATAAGAGAGGAACAAGAGAGAAGAAAAGAAGAAGAAAAATATTAAAACTGAAGCATTGGAAATGTTTTCAAGAAAACCTTCTTGCTCCTCTCTGGTCTGTTTTGTTATGTTTGCATTTGTTAGCACATCCTCATCTGATAACTCCAGTTTGCTGCTATAAAGCAACCCTGGGCTAACAGTTTTGCATGGGCAGGTTGTTTTACAGATCATTGCTCTTTGTGCAATGACCTTCCACAAAGCATCCTTGCATCAGCTCTAAGTCAAGAAGAGTAGTGTTTCCCACCAGATTCAGAAAATTTGGTAAGTATTTGCACTCTTGGGTTAAGAAGAAGAGCAGGTCACATTATGGTCATGGACTGCCCTTAACTTGCTGAGAACCAATCTAGTTTGAAAGCCTCAGTTAATCTCAGCCACCACAGAGTGAACTCAGGTGCCTCTGGGATGCAACTGGTTCTCCTCACTGCTCTCACAGAGCCTCAGCTCCCTGATAAGCCTCCTGCTTGCTGTGGTTGTTCTGTCAACGCTGCAGCACGGCCAAATACCAATTCCCAAAGCTGCCAGCAGAAGCCATGGCCTGGCCTGCCACCATTGTGTTACCACACAACACACCCTTGCCTCATGCATGCACTTGCCCCATGCTGGCTGCAGCTTCACCAAGAAATACTAAACATCCCAATAGCAAGTCCCCACACTTGTCATGTCTTCTAAATACCTGCTGGAGATACGGCAGGAGACACTGTGACTGTGTTCTCCCTGGGGCCACCAGGCTCGTTGAGGAGGGTTTTAGTAAGCTGAGTGCCCACCAGCACCTTTGAGTGGCTACAAACTCCTCAGCCAGGGCTGAAGGTGACCCTCAGTTGTGACTTATAACATATGTATGCTGTGTGTTGGATGGTGCTCGTCCTGGGCTATTTTGGGCAGCTCAACCATTATTTATTCAGGGCAAGACTCTTGTAACATCCAAGCCTGAAGCAACACCTTTCACACCAGCAGGGTCAGTAATGTAACCAGTTCTAAAACCAGGGACATTAGATATAGAAAAGACACTGAGTGATCAGTTTTCATGGCCATTGTATTATCTGCAAGGCTCTCCAGCTTCAAAAGTTAGAAACAAAAGCTAAAACAGGTCAACAGAGCAAATGAAGCAGCATTTTCTTGCCATGCACTGCCACCACAGCTGTGACCATTAAAGCAAAGGCTGAGGCCACTGAACTGGATTTTCAGCAGTTGTGCCCTTGACACAGACAAGGAGTTGGAAGGACCCTCACCTTCCCAGTTCACGTAGGCATCTAGTGCATCCCGGAATTTACATGACTCAAAATCCCAACAGTCTTAAAGAGAGGTGTTGTGGGGAGCAATTACACCCAATTCAGGAACTGTGGGCTGAAGTACTTCTGTACCTGGCCATTCCAGCAGTGTCTCTACCTTTTCTGTATAGAAAAAGGAACATAATCAGCAGCATGCAGCATGCTGATGTGCTTCAAAAATCTTTACTGGAATACCAACACCCAGCCAAACAAACAGAGCAGAGCATGCTGCAACAAATATCTGCCCCATCTACAAATCAGAGCCCTCCCAATTGCAGTATTAGTAACCTGCAGTGAAGGATTCAGCCTGTGGAGCTGCCAGGTCTATGTCAGGCAGACACATACCAGAGCTCCTCTGCAGCAGCCAACCAGAGACCTATGAAAAGGTGATAGGGATGGCGCAGTTGGATAGTCCCGAAATACCAGTTTCCCCATAAATACGCAAATCAATTAAAGGTTACGAAATGCAGTAATTTTCTATGGGTGTAGCTACATGCTTCTGAATGCAATGAGCAAGTAAATGGAGTTGGGAGAGAGAAAGCAAAAACACACTTTGGGCTTCTACTGTTTTGTTCCTCAAAACTTAGAAAACTTCACAAGCCTTAGATCACACCTGGTGACCTTTACAGGACCTTCCAGTTCCTGTCATCCTACAAACACTCACTCCTGCCTGATATTTCCCTTGGGCCTGATGACACTTGGGAGGAAGGAGAAGTACAATTGCCTGTCAGGCATAGAAAGTCAGGCACTTAGATGGGATGTAGTCCAACTAATTTTACAGATGTTGTGGGCCAGAGAAAATGTCAAAAAGCAAAGACCTGCAGAGACCATTAGGACTAGAAATTGACTAAGTTCAATACTGTCCCATTTTCTATCCTCTGGAAGAAAGTTTTAGCCCTTTTCCAAAGCCAGATAAGACACCTTGAGCATCCAGAGAGGTTTTGTATCTCCTGCAGGAGGATAAGCCTATCCCTAAAAAGGACAGGCATCTGAGTATGCTCCTCTCCCTCAAAACCAGATCAGTTTCGCAGATGAACTTCAGGTGAAACCTTCATAACATCCCAAATTTGCCTCTTAACTTATGACCTGATCTCCCCAGTATCCTTCTTTTAAAACAGAACAATTTTTTTTTTTTTTAAGGTATAGGGGCGAGTGTTCACATATGCCTGTGAGCCTTGAAGCTTGTTTGCCTTGTTTCCTTTACACAGCAAAAATTTCTGCTAGTTTAGAGCCATGACTGGGAACTTTGCCCTCATTTCATTCTCTGACTATACTTTTTTGGGGGCATCATCCTTTACAGCAACCCATTTTTTATGAAGAGGTGATATAGTGAGTCATTCCACTGGCTTCCCAAGGCTGGGGAAACAATGAGGACTAGCCCATGCACAGGCAATAATAGGCTTTCTGAATCATTCTGCAACAATTTCTTGGCATTGCACTTGGGAGATGAGATACACCTCCAGATTTCTCTACTCCCCAAAATAGAAGATACTGCCATTTGGGCACATTTAGTAATAGAAAAAGTAGGAATGGAGTTCTTGTGCCATTAGAGCTGGTCATAGAATTTCCTTATCTTAGTTTTTCGTACACAGTCCCATATTTGGTTGCAATTTTCTATTTGCAAACCCACTTCTGAGACCACTTTTGTCATGTGACGTGCCTCAGTCCTCAGTGCTCCAGCGATGGTAGAGGGCTTTGTTCCAGGTTTGGGAACTGATGCTCTTAAGTGTGACCAGAGCTCTGGCATTCCTTCCAGGAGAGGGCAGTGGCCCTTGCTCAGCCTAAGGCCCAGAACTATGAAAACCACTGCTTTCCAGTCTCCGACAATTTTGACAGTCAAAATAAGAGATTTCTGCTATGCTGGGATGCAGACAGAAGCACTCAGCTTTCATTCAACAGCGGGTATGGGAAGGAAACACTTTGCTTCCGATTGAAACATTTTGATTAACCAGTAAGAGATTGCTTAAAAGAATACGAAAGTTCAAACTCCACAGCGCACACTAAAGTGAGAAGAAAATTGTTAGACGAAATGTGATTTTAGCCAGACACCCCAAAACTTTAAACTTCTTATTTAGACCTACTCCAAGCCTATTAATTTTAAAAATTAAAAATAAACAAATGAAAGAATCAATAGAACTGAATATCACAAACCAAAGAATCTACAATTCTTCATTAAAAAACCAGGAGCAAACATTTTGCCTGACTCTGAATCATTAAGCAAAATCTGACTTTTAGTGCTACTATATCTGAACAGGGTGTTCAGCTAATGGGTGAATACGACAGTATCCGTGTCCTGGAATAATTTCTGTTTTACTTCAATTACAGAAAGGACATTGTGAATGTAATGGTCAAAACAAGACCAGTCCTCACTAACACTGAGCTTTCCCAAACCAGATCGCAGCTTTGTATATTGGATTCCTCCTGAGGTCAATTTACTGCTTCACAATCACCTCATTCTCCACGTAATGGGGCAAGGGGAATTAATTTTACTTCTAATAAAGAAGCACTCCACAACCCTTATTTTAAATTTGCATTACATAGAAACCTTTAAAAAGAAGGTGTCGTTAGTCCAGAGGAGCTGGCTCTGCAACATGCTTCTTAGGTAATAATATCTTTCACATTCTGTAACTTCTGAAATATAGGTATGACTTAAACCCTATGGAGGCTCATATCACCGAGATACTGCTAACTCAAGCCCTACAGCCGTTCTCATTGGGTGCAAGGGGAAAACACTGTAGCCAATCATCCTGACATAGTAAGCAAAGATGCTTGGATACTGTGCTCCAGAGTCATGTCCTGCCTTCAGCGGTAACCCTAGAAAGACTATCTTCTCAGTTTGGTCATTAGATAAGTTACAAAAATATCCCAGCACAAAGGGCACACAAGATCACAGGTGGAGCTCCGTCTCAACTCAGGAGGATGTTAAATTAAAACCAAAGTGCAGGTCAGTGCCACCAAGGGCAGTACGACAGCATTTGGCTTTCTGCATAAGGATCCTGACGTTTGGAAGACATTTAGCATCACTGTGGGAGACTTGAGTTCATCTCTGTGCTTTGGGACAGGCTTCTTTTCAAACCAGGGGCACGCACGTTCGTTTTGTGCTAGAGTGAAAAGTATTGAGGAAAAATAGCTTCAAGATAGATTGTCAGCTATTGTGGTGACACAACCACACAAGGATGCCAGGAAATTAGCTGGTCTACTTCCCGTCCTCCTCCCACACTGGTCGGGACGTGAGGCTCAGGTGCGTGATGAAGTCGCTATTGCCTAATGAGCTATTGCACATACCTGACATGGTGCAAGTGATCATGTCCTGGTCTTGGCCTGCAGCAAATGGATCTTGGCTCTCTTTCCTCTCCTGTTAAATGTAATTTGCTGCAAAGGTGGTGTCCGTGTCTGTGTTGTTATCACATGGTAACACATCTTGTTGAGCTGCTGTGATGTGAACAGAGCACTAAGGAAGGCAGGCTTGACCTCAAAGAGCACATAAGCATACACTGGGTGACGTACAAGCTGGCCAACTGAAGCCAACAAAACTGCTTTTGTGGACACTGCATTGCTAGAGCTGGGACCCTGTGTCAAGGGCAAGAACATGGAAGGTGGTAGCACCTGCATTTCACTGGGCCACCTAAGCTTTATGAGAAACACCAGCTGGCCATCAACTCACCGTGAGGCACAAACATTATGTACTGTGTAGTTTGTAAACAACTTCAAATTCTGGATGCACACAGTTTATTCTTAGGTTTCTATTTTCTTTCTCTTTTATTCTTCTTATTTATGTTAGGTAAAGAGGTGAAGTGGCTGAAAAATATTTCTTTCTTTCCTAAGGAGCTTCATTTGAGGAAGCACGTAAGAAATCAATTTCTTGAATAAAACTTCTGTAAAATGGTGTCGCTTGTACAACAGGATGGATTTGGGAAAAAAAGAAAAACAAAACAAAAAAATCCAACAGTTAATGCTCTGGGAAAAAATAAAACTTGAAAAGAGCAAAGTTCACTTGTACAACTTGGGAAAGGAAAGGTCCTGAAAATCCAAAAAGCAACCAGTGAGATAACTCCTGACAACTGCTTGTAAACTGAGAATCTAAGTTAGACACATCTGCCTCTCTGCAATTCAGTCATGGGGTTTTGTGCATAATGTCCAAAACACAACACTCGGAGTCAGGCTCGTGGTCATTATTACTCCAAGCTGAGCCAATCCTTCATGATTTTGATTAGAGAAATGCAATAGGCAAGGCTACACGGAAAACCAGATGCATAAAGCAGGACAGAAGATCGAGCTGCAGTTCCCCAGAGGCATTAAACTCACAAACCCTTAGCTTTTTCTTCGTAAAATAGTCTAGCTACAGAGAACAATATGGACTAAACAGTATCTCAGAACTGGGCTGTCTTCCAGACTCCATCTCGCCTCTCCTGATAGTCTGACTGACAAACCCCTGGTATTGCAGAACAAGAAATGTCTGAAGGTTGGCGCCTCTGGGTGCTCCTTATGAAGCCTGGGTGCTTAAATACCTGCATCTGTGGTTTTGAATAAATACTAAATTTCATGGAACAATTTTACTTCAAGTGCATTCACTTCACGTACAATGGAGAACATTTTTTCCTTACCAAAAAAAAGCGGAGAGGGTTGGGGGCCTCGGCGGGGAGGCTCGGTGGCTTCTTTTCATAGAATAGAATCATTTAGATTGGAAAAGACCTTTAAGATCATCAAGTCCAACCATTAATCTAACTCTAAAAAGTCCACCGCTAAACCATGTCCCTAAGCACCATATCTACACAATTTTTAAACACATCCAGGGATGATGATTCAACCACTTGCTTGGGCAGCCTGGTCTAATGCTTGATAAAGCTTTCAGTGAATAATTTTTTTTCAATATCCAAACTAAAACTCCCCTGGCACAGCCTGAGGCTTTTTCATCTTGTCTTATCACTTGTTACTTGTGAGAAGTCACCGGCACCCACCACTCCTGAGAGGGAGGCTGTTAGAGAGCTTTTCATTGGAGAAGGTCGCAAACGCTCTTCAGAGAGGCACATTCACCCTGAAAGTGTTTGTGTGGGCATCATGAAAATGTTGTGGGCTTCAGTGAGCCGGGGAGCGGAAGCTGTGCTCTTCAGGCAGGTGACCAATGAGACACTCCTCACAGCAGCTGATGACTAGTCAGAACAATCGTCTGAATAACCAGCAGGGTGGGTACACGGCCAACAAACTCAGGGTGAATAATTTCACGCAAACAAATTTGTAAAACTGTCTGTTTGCACAACATGAGTTCATACTTAAGGAAAAATTTGGTCATAAATTTTGTATGTTGAGGTGAGAAGTGATAGTTGCACTGGATTTCAGAGACAAATGAGAGGTTTATTAAGAATCACTTTCCTATTTGAGGACCCTCTTTTCCACTGATGCGTCCAAACCTGACATACCTTGACTTCAGCACAGTTCTGACTGCTGTTGGAATGGAAAGGGCCGTGGTCTGCCAGGTAAGAGCCATATTCCAGGGGCACACATATTGCAGCAGGTCAAAGCACCCCTTCAGTAGCCTGAGTAATACATGGAGAATTCCTCCCTAATAGGTACAGATGGCTGTGTTCATGGAAATTTTGGACTTTCATCCAAAGATCATAGCTCATTCTTGTCTCAGAAAGGATCAAATCAAAAACCACATACACAATGCAAACTTGGTAGCCAGATTTAGGTGATTAGCTATTACTGACACTTGGACTATGCTAGCAGTAAATCAGTAGAGGAAAAACAGTAACTGCTTACAAACTCAATTAAGGTGCAAGAGAAGCAATGGGTGGCTGTAGGCAACAGCAGCGAGAAGAGGCAGGCAGCAAAGACTTCTGTGCAAAGAAGTGAAAGTCTTCATGCCAGATTCAATACTTTTAAGGCAAAACATGTAAGCAGGAAGGAGAATTTCCTCCCTCCCCTCTTTTGTTCTCTCTATCAGATTAAAAAGGTAGGTAGAAACAGCTTCGAATTCAGTGCTTGGGGCAACTGCTGCTCTTATCTCCAGTGATGCCTATTCTGTCTGTCTGTGGGACTATAGATGACCATTTTTTCCCTCCTTGTCACATACTCTATGAACTCCTGAGAGGCAAATGTTACTCCTTTTCTGCAGTTGGTCACTAGTTGCAAATTTCTTTGAAACAGCCTGCCAAGAAGTTAGCTTGATTTCTTCCCCAGTATGAAAAGAATTCATCACCACCTTAGAAAAAAATAATTCTCTTCTTGTCCAAAATAAAGAAATGCCCTTTGAGATAAGAACAAAGATATACAGAAACACAAGAAAGCTCATCAAGAACTCCTCTGATGTGTGTCAAAGAAGATACAAATGGAAGTTCTCACTTGCTCAGAGGTACAAGCAGCAAGGAGGGAAAGTACATAGTGTCTCCAGTGTGATTATGTGAACACTTTTCCATTTGTCAGCCACAGCAGCAGGTTACTTCCCAGAAAACCTGGCTGCTGAGTGAGAGGAGGGGAGATCCACGTACTCTATGTAAGCACAACTAAGCCTGCAGAGCAAGGGTAGTGGCACACATTAGGGACTTCATGTCTGGCTCTCTGCCATGGTGATGGCTCCCAACATTTCATACGGTGACACTTTTGACCAGGTAATTCAGAGGCCTTGCAGATGAGCTCTCCTTGTGCCTTCATAGAAGCACAGAGGATGCCAAGCTGCAAATTCACATGCGGGGAAAACCTGTTAATCCTACCTCTGGAAAACACATCACCACTCAGGGGCAGCTGGAAGAGCAATGCAGCAGGAGACACGGACACCATGCTTTTCTCACAGCTCTCTGCCAAGCACATCAGTGCACCTCCCCGCTGATCAGTTTCCAAGACCCTTTATTAAGCCTGTTAAAAAAGACCAAACCCACAAACGAGCATGAATTGTGAGGGTGGCAGGCCTCTGAGGACTAGAAAGCCTGTTAAAGCCCTAAGGGACTGTAAGCTCCTTCATTAGTGATTTTGCCAAGGTTGTGTCTGCAAAGGGTCATCCAGGGAGCAGCGGGAATGAGAGCATGGTGTGAAAGATGAGAGGGAAGGAGAGGAGGGTATGTGGAGGTGCCTGGGCAGTGCTGCCATCCATCAGTCAAGGCAAACAGCTGCTGGACCCCTGAGTGTAAAGGGAAAGGGACTTGGGCAGCCTATTTGTTTTGCTTTCGCCACATTCCCTGCGCAGGCTGTCATGGTCCTGTATTGCCACCTCCCCTCATCTGCCACCCGCTTATCCAGCACCCATCCCTGCAGGATGCAGCCATCCCACTCCATGCTCCTCGGGGTGACTGATTTAAGGCACCAGCCATGGCCATGCAGCTACAAAAGAGAGCCTCTAAGCCTGAGTGGCAGGGCTTGAGGGCATAGGAGTTGGCGTGCCCAGGAGGAGAAAATCCTTTCGCCCCGCAGAGGCCCTGACCTGTGCTAATAGCTGGCCAGCTCCCACGGAGCTCTAACGCTCCCAATTCACCCTCAAAACACGGGCCCAGTCCTGATATCCCTGACACATAGGTAAGTTCAGAGCAGAAGTCCCTTACACCTGAACCTGTTAGGGTGAGGCTCACAGCCAGCCTGGATGGGTTTAGAGTTCACCAAACACTTATTTGGGCAGAAAGTCCACAAAGATGTGCTTTACAATCCCACATCACATATGAGGATGTTCACTGTCACACAGACACATGTGTAAACTCTGCACATAGATACTGGCATGAATTTACCCCATTTCATTCACATGAAAGCACTGAGTTCCCCATTTTCATGCTTTAAATGGTGATGGGTCAACAGCATTGGGCACAGCTCTGCTCAGCCATCTCTGGATTCTGCCATGGAAAAGCCACCACAAACTCAGTGAGGCAATAAGGCATCTTGCTGAGGCAAGAATAGAGCAAGATTTTTCTGCAAGATTTTCTACCTTTTTTTAAAAAATATTAGCATTCTTCACTAGAAGTCAAACTTCTATGAAACTTTCCTTGTGTTGGACAAGTTTCTGACATCTGAAGTGGGATTTCTGATAACTAAAGGTGGGAGAATATTAACAAAAAAAAGCAAGCAAGCTCCTGCTGCACAATGTCAGCGTGTTATGTGCAACAGTAGAAACCCAGGGCTGGGGTCAGCTCAAGAAAAGATCAGTTGGGTCACTAGAAGTTTACACGAGTGGAAGAAGTGACCCAACACATTCATGGAATTTTCAGCTATTAAGTATCAAGAAAGTATCAGGATGGTCTGGGAAAGCACCTGGGACAAGCAGCACTACTTGTCCTGTTTTCAGATTTATTCCAAGCCATAAATGGGTACAGGCAGAGACAGGGTTTGGCCTACACCAATCCTCAGCCAGTACAGACATTTCTTAGTCGCCTCTGTGGATTCATGGAGTTATCCTCTTGGAACTGCTTCACTTCCATATAAATGCCTAAATGTTCATTGGATTAAAGTAAACACATTGGATGTTCTAGTTCACTAATAAGGACAGGCAGATAGTATGGAAAGCTTAAACACAAGTTCTCTGATTCTCTCCTAGATTCAGTATATGAAAACTTCAGCTGTCATTTCAGTGAGAGGCCAAATGACACAATCTTGAAAGCTCCCTTAATATTTGAGTCCCCTTCAGCAGCTCCAATTCTATGAAAAGATGAATTTTCAAAAGGTGCTACACTATTCTAAGTTGATGATATCACCCAAGACTCTGGCAAATGGCTCAAAGGTCCCAAGCTCTGTTGGCCGGTAACCATGGCACTGCAAATTCTGTTTGCTAAATACTGGCCCTGAAAGGGAAGGCAAAGGTGAGGAGCTTGCAGAAGGCAGGCTACGGTGCATGTTGCTAAGCCACTGAGCAATAACATGTTGTGTGTCTCATGGGTGTAATGGCATCGGTCAGAACAGGCATGTGACTCAGCCCTACTAATATTGAATCAAACTTTGTAAAGCACGTGGCTAGATTTCATTTCTACCTTTTCTTATCTGTGAGGGATATCAGAAGAAGAAAACAAACTCAGCAAGAAAACCCTTTCAATTTAATTCTGTTCATAGAAACATCAAAAGATCAAACTTCCAAGTGGGTTAATTTTGCAAATGCTAGATAATTCCTTGTTGCAAGACAGACAGATCTTTTTGAGCTCACCCATCAATACTCAGTCAGTAGGAGTACAATTAAGTTCCCAGTCACCAGGAACCACCACTCTCAATGATCCCAAGCTTTAGAGGCTGGTGTTGGACAAGAAAGTGAGGAGTGAGTCGGGCCCTGAACCCCTGGGGCCTTAGAAGCCCAACTCCCATTAATTTCCCACTGAGAAGCAAAGAGCTTTGATGCTGCTTAATAAAACTCAGCACAGAGATCTCAGTGTTCGTGAAATAACCAACGGGAAGTGACCTGGACAGGCTATGCCAGTTCTGGAACCTGAGCTCAACAGTGTGGTAGCTGGCTCAGTCTCCCTAAAACTGTTCCATGAACACTGCCCTTCATCCAAAAAACCCTTATGTGCCCAGTGGGACCACACGCCCTTGAAAATATTACCTGTCTCAGAGCCTAAACATCAGCCAGGGAGAGAGGGAAGGGGAAAGCAAACAGCTACCAACTGCTGCAGAGAAAGTGCAGTCAGCAGCTGCTCTGCTGAGTCACTCTTGTTCTCTCCAGCACGTTGGGGTTTTGGGGCAGGATAAGGCTCTCTCTGTTCACATTTCTCGGCCACCCTATGCAGGTGTTTCTTGCAAGTATGAGTGTTGAAGAGCCTCAAGTGCTTCTGCAGACACTAAACTGAATGTGGTTAGTCCAGGTCATAATTTACCAATTCCAGCTGGCTCCTGGGATGAGCAGAAACATGCTGGGGTCAGGATGTGTAAAGTAACCCTATTAAATTATTTTTCACTAGCTGTCTGTGCTCGTGAATGCAGTTTGTGCATAATTCATGAAAGGAGCTGCGGTGAGAGCAGGTGAAGGTGAGGATGAAGTTCATGCTCCCCGTGATTGCAGTGTGGCTAGTCTAGCAGGCACCACAGCAAGTCTTTTGTCGGGGAGCAACTCCCACACTGATGCTCAGAGTGGAGGAGAAAACTCACCAGAAATCTCACTTCTGCTGGAAAGTTCCCTACCTTACAGCTGGCAACCGCTCAAGAGAGACAAAGTAAAGGATCAGGGAGTGGACTGGGATGAAATAAAAGCAACCCCTACTGCTCCCTTCAGCATATAAAACTGTACTTCAGAGAAGTCTAAACTCACACACTAATTCTTTTGATTCCTACATCATAGAATCATAGAATGGTTTGAGTTGGAAGTGACCTTAATGCTCATCTACTTCCACCCCTCTCTGCCATGGGCAGGTTGCTCCAAACCCCATCCAACCTGTCCTTGAACACTGCTAGAGAGGGGGCATCTATTACCTCTCAGAGCAACCTGTTCCAGTGTCTCATCACTCTGACAATAAAGAATTTCTTCCTAACATCTAATCTAAACCTACCCTCTTCCACTTTGAAGCCTTTACCCCTCATCCTGTAACTGCATTCTCTGGTAAAGAGCCTCTCTCACCTTTCCTGTAGGCCCCCTTTAAGTACCGGAAGGCTGCTATAGGGTCTCCCCAGAGCCTTCTCTTCTCCAGGCTGAACAACCTCAATCCTCTCAGCCTGTCCTCACAGAGGAGGTGTTACAGTTCTCTAATTGTCTTCATGGCCCTCCTCTGGACCCACTTCAGCAGGTCCATGTCTCTCTTATGCTGGGGGCCCAAGAGCTGAACACTGTTTTCCAGGTGAGGTCTCATAAGAGTGGAGGAATCAACTCCCACAACCTTGACATGCATCAGTCCTGTCCTTCACCATTACAGTATAACTTTCAGAGACCTAGTTGGTTTTATGGGGGTTTGGTCTTTTTTTTCTGGGGGGTTGTGGTCCCCACCCCCCAAGTCTGCTCTCACAGCATTTTCAACTCAATTTAGGGAATTGCACCTCTTCTTGCACCAAAAACTATTATCCAGCAAGCTTTCTACCCCACAACTGCGACAGTTTCAGGGATAGGTCAGCACCAAACCTCTGCTTTGGAAACTGACATTTTTTCATAACATATGGCTCAGACTCAAAGCCTTTAATACAGGATCAAAGTGAAGTGTTCTCATGCTTCATAAAGATTCCCCAAGACCTGAGCCTTCAAATGCAAGTGTAGCACCCATGGCACCAAACCTCTGTCTCAGAGGCTCAATACCCCTGTTATACACCAAATGTCCAAGGGGGACTTACTGCATCTTCCAGTGGCAAATGCTCATTATGTGGGAGAGCACGTTTCCTGCTGCACATACAGCTGCAATGCACAGCTTTCTAACTCCTCTCTTTCATTTTGGGCTCTGCCCCAAAATAGAAGTGGCCTTCACCATCAGCAAGTGATGCCTGCAGTTCTCTGTGGCTTATACATAATGGAGGTACTGAGCAGTCTGGATGTTTTGAAGTTACTCTGGGCTAGAAATGTTTTTTTCAAATGATGCTGTATTGACATTTAGATACAGGAAGAGAGCACCATGGACATTAAAAAGATGGCAGACAGCTCTTCTCTGTCTGAGAGACTGACCGTTGGGTCCTTCACCCCCCACACCCTACTGGGAACGTTTTCTGTGGTCACTGCTTGGTTACCTTCTGGCACAGGTCCACCTGGTGAATTGAGTGTTTGCAGAAGGAAGGGTAGTGCAAAAGGAAAGCCCACAGTCTTCCCTCCTAATTTGTTTTCAGGATTCAGTTCAACCATAACGCTTGAAGTGTACTTGACACTAACTCCACTTAATTTTCAGTCTCTGTATCTTCTTCACCCTCCATCAGATTGCACCCAACATCTGTACCCATGCACGCTTTGCGGGAACTCGTTCACATACACGCAGCAATTAGCAGACACCATCCGTGTAGTACTGCACTACACGTAACAGAATATAGCAGTGATTTAAAATTAAGACTCATTAAAAACATGCCTAGTTTTCCAGTGAGAGTTTCACCAAATCAGAACTGCAGGATCGACTCCAAATGCAGTATCTCTTTTGCTAACCACACTAAGCTCTTCTAAAAAACGGTTTCTATATGACAAAAAGACCTAATTAAGCACACAGCAGCCGAGGCAAGTTCGTTGTATTACCTTGTTGAAGGCACACTCAGTTAATCCTTGCGGAAAGTCCCCTCCAGTCCCCTGAAGTCATTGTAACATACACACAAGTGTGCGTGCATGGGTATAAATAAAAAAATGCATCATGGACCTCGGTCACCAAATCTGGCCTTATTTGTAAGCGCTCCCCTTGCCACAGCCTTTTCTAGCCTTGACGTGATGGGGAGGAGGAAGGTGTCACCTGTTGGTGTCCTTGACAGATGTAAGTGTGGGTATGTGAGGGAAGGCATTTTAGAAACAGGGAAGGAAGGAAAAACCACTCTCAGCAGCAACGAAGGGTCCAGCAGAGCCCCCTAATGAAAGGCTCAACACTGAACAAAAATGAAAGCTACTGGGAGTAAAAGGGAATCCGGGGCTGGAGAACATGCAGAGTAGTGCATCTCCTCTCCGAGAGCAATGGAGGGTGGTACTAATGGCAAAGCATATTAGCAAGCAAAACTACCCCCCACGTAATTTGCTCAGGCTAGGAACAATCAGAGCTTGCTAAGAACTTTTTAAGAAAACATCAGAGAAATACGGGGTTTGGACCACATTTGTGACAAAGATGTCACACAATCAGCCTTGTCCTCCATGGAATGTATTTCTCACGTAAACTGCAAGATCAGAGCTACCATCTTGTGCAACATTAAGATTTTATGACAGTTTGAGGGTTTATTTATAATTGCTTGTCCTTTCAAAAGAAAAAAAAATTTTTAGATGTAGTGATTTTCATTGAAAATTTGAAACAGAGAGGAGAATTTGTTTCCTTGTTACGCTTCCTCATATGCCTGAAATTACTGAAAGGAGGAATATTTTCACATCATTTTACGGATGCTGCTTTCTTTCTTCACCCATTTCATCATCTTATGTTCTTAGGCCTGCATACGTGTGTAAGCTTCACTAAAGACAGCAGTAAGCACAGTCAGACCATGCTGGGTTCTGGGCACTGCTGTAATGCAGCCACTAATAGGACTATGCACAGTTCAGCATTTGATGTATCCTCTGCTCAGGGCATTAGAGCAAATGAATGGCTCCATGAGCTAATATATTAGTTATTTATCTTTGGTTTCTTTAACTAGAAACAATCCTTTCTTTGAAGCGTGGTAGAAGAGTATTGATTTAAAGCATGTCTTCATGAACACAGACGCATGCATGTGTGTAGAACCTCAAACAGAGCTGCAGCGAGGACACACACATACCCTGTTCTCCCCTGTGTTAGCAGTGCCAGAGGGCCACAGGGAAAGAAAAGCATTCTCTACTTTGCTGAGGGCTGGGAACCTGTATTTCAAGTCATTTCTGTTTGCAGAACGAAGCTGAACTCCCTTGCAACCCAGGTGGGAGGAAGAGCAGCCCTCGCTCCCGGCAGGGACGCCAGCTGCGGAGCTCCCCATAGGCACTGCACATCCAGAGGGTGCCTTGTAGGAGAGCCAGCCCCGAGAAGAGGAAACCTCCACAGCAGACCAGGGCACAGCATGTACCAGTTCCCCAAAGGCCTGACCTGCAAAATATCAGAGGGAGCAGCTCTGCTAACACTTCATGAGCTGAAGGTTAAGGAAACGGGAGTTTGGGAAACTGCTTCTTAGGGACCAGAGATGAGTCCTTCAACCTCTGATGGCCCAGGGACATAAGAAGTGCCCAACAGCTCACCGTCATTCCCTCAGGGTTTGGGCAGCCCAGGATATTCCATTTGGAGCAAGTTTGGGCAGGAGATAGCAAGTGTTCCCAACACAAGGGATGCCCCATTTTCTATACAACCACAGTTGCCATACCAGAACGGGGCAGAACTGGAAAATTATACCATATATTAAGGCAGCATGTGAGAGGGTTACGGTTTAGCTTTTGTTCTTATTTAATGAGAGGGTGGGAGAGGAGGGGGTTAAGGGAGGGGTGAGATCATGATAGATGAAGAGAACTTGCTTGGCTAACTCTCCATAGCCTGTAGCTACTGTAATATTTATGAAAGGGAAGGTGCACCTTGGCAAGCTAACCTGCCTGAAATTGGAAGGTTTCAGATGAAAGAGAAACCCTGTAAAGTAAAACTGAGCTGTGCTTGAGAGGAGCACGGTGGCAGGGAAAGAAAAGCTATCTCCTCACCAAGAGTTTCCACTTCTGAATGCTTTGTTTTGCCCTGAAAAAAGCCAAAAAAAAAAAAAAAAAAAAATCACCTGGCCAAGCCTGCCCACTCCCAGAGCATGAGAACCTAAGTGCCTACAACCATCAAACTCCCTCTTCTCCATCCAGCAGAAGTCCTCTGGCATGTGGCAACACTGCACAGTTGCACTGTCTGCAAATGTGGAAGGGCCTCAGCCTGATGTTGACTGCTTTCTACTACACTTTGCTGAATTCTGAGGTTATTTGCACAGACAGGGCAGAGCCCTTAGATGTCCATTACAAGTCCGCTTTTAGCAGAGGAAAACCTTGAAGATGCTATCAGTAATGGCATTTCCTGGTTCTTGTACAATTAAAAAAAAAAAAAAAAAAGACATTTCTGTCAATTTTACCAACATTTCTTCAAGCACCGCATCAGCAGTGGGCTTGGATCTTTTTGAAAGAAAAAAAGTATCATTTAGATGAAAAAAGTTTGAATGTCAAGATCCTGCAAAATATTCCCTTTATTTCTTTTTAGCACAAGACATGGAAAAACAACTTTGAAAAATTTCAGAAGACTATTTGATATAATATAGATAAATTTTAATTAAGATCTTGCCTCTGGGCAGACCCACAGCCCTGGCATTTCGACTCTTATCTACCAGCACAAGGCACTCCCAGTATCCTCTGCTCCCACGGAAGGAGCAAGCTCTGTGCATGCAGGGATGGGTTTCTTTAGTTGCTCAGCCATCTCCCCCAGAGAGACGGTTCCAAAGTGACGTGACAAGCCACTGCTGGAATTGGAAGAGGGTCTATTTTTTAATCTGGGTGTAAAACCCAAGCCTTTCTCATTCTCTCTTCCCACCAAAAATAAATGTTTCAATCAAACTGGATGAGTGTCTGTGCTTTCTATTGTTTTCATTTTTTAATTCTGATTTCCCTAATTTTGATCTCAGCCTATCAGTAAAAACAAAAGAGAAGTCTGAAAACTTCAAACAGGAATGGTGTGATTTTTCCAGCAGTTTTTCTTATTGTCCCTCCCTTCCCACGCCAGCCCTGGCGCACGGGGGCAGGGGAGGGGAGTGCTTGGCACTCTGGAGTTTCTCACACCCCTCTCCTGTCTAGACCAGGGCTATGTCTGATTTTCTATCACCCCAAGGCTACAATTTCCAGTGAAGAAAATATTAAATTAAAAACCATCTGCCCATCTCGGCTCCTTCCGAAAAGTTGAAACCCGTCAGAGGCCAAATTCCCACGTCTGGCATCAGAAACCTTCCTGCCCATTTTGCAGCTTTAACGTCGTTGCTGCTCAACCTGTGACGTTAACTGCTCACACAACATCTCTGGGGCAGGGACAGACATTCATGTAAAGCAAGGATTTCACGGGGGCACCAAGAAAAGAGAGGATATAACATGGGGCAACGGTGCTGGGAGCTGGAGAGGACTCAGCCAATTTACATTTACTCCTCGTCTGACTCATACTACTGTCCTCCAGCCTTTCCCCCTGCAGACCTTTGGCTCAAGCTTGCCCGCTTCCGAGCAGGCCAGGGTTTTGTTAGCAGCATTAATCACAGCCAGCCCTCCCGACATCCCGGTGGCAAGCCGGGGTCAGCGCTGGTGTGCTGGGAGAGGAGGAGGAACAAGACTAGTCAGTCAATCTGCTGCCTGGTGTCATGAGTGATTAATGGCCTGCTTCAAACACAGCCATTGATCTGTCCTGCTTTCCCCAGCACGCTTGTCAGCGCGTAATAAAGCCAATGGGAATTCCTGTGTGTTGAGTCAAAGAACTTAAGTATGCTCAGGTTTGCTTATTTAGAAAAACACACCTGAAGTCTCCCCATTTGGGAAGCAGCTCAAGATTTACAATCCTGTAGAAATTTGCAAGGGTAAGAACAAGAAATACAACCCCAACCAGCCCTTCAGGCAGCCGGCCAATTAATCTTTCCTCTGCTGTCTGCTGCTTGCTCGCCTTTCTGCCTTCAGCAGTTTGGGAAGATCTAAGCCAGGCAGCGGCAGTGACTTCCTCCCGCCTGGCCTGCAGTGAACCCCCGAGAGCTGGCCCAGAGGTGAACCCAGCGACACCCCGAGCGGCATCTCCCGCTCAGTCTGCTCTGGAAGTCACCTGCCACTTTTGATGCAGGACACCCTCGAGGCCAGGCCAACCACCGTGCACACTCTGGTGAGGTGAGGGGCTGCACAGCCACCTTGTTGCAGCTCACAGCAAATGCCCACGCAGCCTAGGGATGGCTTGAACCCAGAGGGCCACCAGCCTCATCAGACCTGGGACTTGAGGGTCTTTCTAAGAAAGAGCCTCTCATCACCTGGGATTGCTGCAAGGAAGAAGGAGGTGCAGAGACAGATGAAGCCAGGCCAGGTCAGCCAGAACACTTCTGTGCCATTGGCACTGAGGGATGCAGCATGCTAAGGGACAGTATGGAGCACTGGTTTCTCTCCCCACTGCTCCCAGAAGGTCTCCTGAAGCCCCAGCACATGGGTAGGTTTGAATCCATGCAACGTAGGTGGAAGCAGAGCATGGGATGAAGGGCAGGCAAGGTGCCTTGCCCAAAAGACAGCACATGTGGTGTCACCAACCATGAGGTGGTTGATATTGTTCTGCCCTTGCAGGATCTGGCCTTAACTGCAGCATCAGTGACTTCTGACTTGTACTATCCACCAAGAAGGAAATGTTGCTCTACTGCTTAGCACAGACTTTACATTTAAATTACTGAAAGGATAACAATTTTGTCTAGTAGAATGAGGGATGAGAAATGAGGAAATGAGAAAGAGAATCTTATTCTCTTACTTTGCACTTGATTAAAAAACCCCACCCAAACAAAATAGTAAAAAGCTCCCCAATAAAATAAATCCACATTTTCTCATATAACTTTTTAAAACCCCAAATTTACATCTCAGATTAAAAATGTCACCAGTAAACTCCCAAAATTCAACTTGCCAAGAGTAGTCTTCCAAAATACAGAATTTCCAATGTAGTCTTCTTGTCTAATCAGAAATCACTTACTGATGAAACTAATCAGAAAGAAATTGATAAGCCCCAGCAATTTTTATTTTGACAAAATATTCATTTTCTCTGCAAAGAAAATTCCCATTAAAGATTACTAGGCAGTAGAATAAATGAGACTGCAGAGCAGAGCTGTTCCACGGAACTCATTAAAACAACCAACCCAGGAGCACAGCACGCTCCATTTCAGAACACTCATGAATACTCAGCTCTTTGTGAACCATTTGCATCAGGTATCTTAAAAATAAATAAATAAATAAATAAAATAAAAAATCATAGAATTCCCAGTTAGTGGCCATTTATAAGATGTTGGCCCCAGTTCAATGGATTTCAAATTTCAGGTACTGTACATGTCATAACAATCAAACTGTGTGAAAAGAGACACAGCAGGTTTCTAAGAAATATTAGCACCAAGTCTTGTTGAGTAATGAAGGAAAATGCTCCCCTATGGGACTTTCCAAAATTCTTATCAGTTATCAAAAACCCCCAAGAGACACATATCCTCCAGTCTCACTTTTGTCTGGGATGAACTTCCCAGCACTCTGGGGATTGGGAAGATGAGCAGGAGGAACAGAAAATCCTTCTTGAATAAAACATTGAAGTAAATGCCATTAAAATGTTGATATTTCAAATACCCACTCACATTTGGACAGCATGGAAAGGTCAGCCTGCAGCTCATAGAACAGCTTCTGGTTTTGCCCAGCTAAGCACTATTTCCAATAAAGCTTGTCCTCATTATTCTATCTTCACATCCTGACTCACAAAGGGATAGGGAGAGTGAGGAGGAGGGGATCTTATGAGAGAAGAGGTCATTTATGACCAAAGTTGTTATTGCTAGGGCAAAAAGAGAGATTTCTTGATTTTAGTACTTCAGTTTTTACTTGCCCTCCCCAGCTGCAACAGTTGTCACTTCAAGGAGGGTAGAGACATTGAATACCCCAGCACTGGGAGCACCAGCATCTCTTGTATACAATAACACCACTAAGACCACCTCCTTTCTGGGACAGCCCTTGTGGCTTTTCTTATCCAGAAGGCAAGTCTCAGGGTAATAAGACCAGCCAGCTTGTCCTACTAACAACACAGACACTGCTTCATTTTTGTAGCAGAGGGAAGTTTTCCCCAACAGACCCTGGCTAAATCCTACCGTAGCAACCTGCTGAAGTCTGTATGTAAACAGCACACACATCTGAAAGCAGCTGGCTAGCTTGTATAAATGCTGGCATTTGTAGTCAAGCACTTGGAGCCCTGCTCAAGTGGAAAAATTGTCTGCAGTGCAATCCTTGCAGTGTGGAGCTCTTAGTTTCATGATCAAGCCCAAGAGTGGTTTCCCTGAACAATCCAGAAACCAGCACAGATTAAAGTGGCTGCAAGGGAAAGACTTTGCTGGTACACTCTGTCCCCTGACTTCAGTGTGAACACCCTCCCAAGTGAGTAGGAATAGGTCAAGAAATACACGGCACCCCCTTGATGGGAAGAGTACAGATTTATAGGGATCTGAGGACCTTGGTTTATACTGGCTGAAAATATAGCCCTAAATATCTCACAAAATTTGGTAGAAGCTGTACAGACCACTGCCAAAAGGGATGCTCCATCCCAAGGCTTTAGAGAAAAGATAAAGGTAACTTTGAACCTGTGACTTCCTCAGAATCACCCATCAGAGGCCCATCAAGAGTAGAGATGAATTTGAAACAGGCTTATGTAGTGCCAAACATTCCCTCACACTCTCCCAGATAAAGACAGAGGAGTTGTTCTTCCAAATGCCAGATCAAGCCTTGAACAAGACAATTAATATGAAGAAGACAATTTGATTAGATTCTATTTGCCAGGGGTAAGAAGCCTCCATTACACAAACACCAGCTAATGGGAAGCTTCTCAGTTTCCCTTGGGCTTTCTGGCTATGTCAGTTGGAAGGAGTATGTACAGTGGTGGATTCGTCAGAGCTAAAGGTGGTAAGTTAAGGTTTAACATGAGACACTGTAAACTTGGTCTTCCTCAGACTTCTCGTAGGAAACAAGCCCAAGATGCTCAGCTTTTCACAACACTGACAGCTACACACAGACACCTGCCTGCGTCCCCGCTGCCCCAGACACTGTCCCAGTGCAGAGGCTGCTACAACAAAACCAGTGGTAAAGTTGCCTCCATCACACAGCAGCATAAAGCTGTAAGTGGAAGGTACTGCCATGGTGGGAGATGCTACCATGATCAAGCCATAGCTAGCTTGTCTCATTGGCTCAAATATCCATAAATCCACATCTCCACACTAAGGCATGACCTTACAGCCACAACTTCACTCTTATCCATTTGAATGTGGTTCATTAAACCTATTTAAACACCAGATGACAACCGTTCCTGGAGGACCAGACAGGCAGAGCTACAGGAACACTTGGTGCAGATGCAGAGCCATCGCTGCTCTGATGTTGTGCTTGCTCTTAGTTGAGGATGCTGGAAAGTGTTTTCTACAATTGAACATAACTTTCTCACTCGGTGACTATATGTGCATATCCACCTACTCACGTGGGGTCATTCTCCACTCTGCAGTACTTTCTAGGCACAAACTGATGTGAGCAGCCCACATTGACACGGCCTGAGGTACACTGCCACCAAGCACCTGCACACACATTTCATCTGGCAGTAGAAGCAGCAACGTCTCTTGGGACACTCAATACAAGGTTGACAAGGGGAAAACCAGCTACCCTAACCACGTGGGTGCCTTTGAGGGCATTTGTCAGTATCGTAACACAGTATCTGCTGGTTCATGCACCAGCAGGTTCATTTAGCACTAGATAAGTAACATTTTGACTAACACCAGTTGTTTGTGCCAAGCATGCAGAAGAAAGCTATGTAACCATGGCATACATCGCTACTGTACTGCCCTATTGGGCTTGAGCTCATGACAGCCCCCTTGGAAAACCATGGAATACCTCCTTATTGTGCAGATTTTAACAATAGCTTTTGTGCTCTGGTTGTGTGGTCGGAGGGTGTTTAAACTGAGTTCCTTGAAGCTGCTAATGGGTTAAAGCTGGGACATCTGGTGAAACACTAGCCTCAGCTGTTCCTCAAATGACATCTTCTTGGGTCAAATTTATCTCTTCTTGCCAGTCCATCTGCTCACAGCCTGTCAATGGTAAACACTTGAGAACCACCAAGCAAGCGAGGCAGCAGACAGCAGTGAAGGACAGCATCTTGGAGTCTAACTAGATAGCGATACGGGAGCAAAAATAGCTGCCATGCTCTCCCCCTCTCAGTCGTCTTCCTCTCACTGCACTCCGGGGTCAGGGTCAGGCCAGGGAAGTGGTGTGCCACCCTGAATACAGAGCTCAGACCAGGCCACCTGAGGGCTAATGAGAGACTTGTTTGTTCCCTAAGGCAACAAGGAAAAAGGCACCGTGCACAACTCAACACACTACTGTACTAGCTCATGCTTCACATGCCCCAGAGGAGCAGTTCACACCCATGATGCCAGCTGGTCAACGGTCATTTCTTTCAGCAAGGCACTCCAGGGACTTCTGATCTTGACTTGCCACCCCTGGGCAGTCCTGCCCACATAGCACCAGTCCAGAGCAACACAGCAGGAGGCACAGGGGACCTGGAGGATACCAGGGAAGGGACAAGTTCAATGTGCATCTCGCTTCACAAGGAGTTTGTACATTCAAGGGCCATTGCCTCCTTGCCCATGTCTCTAGGAAGCCAATCATCCTCCCTATACACTTGAATATAACCCTACACAGACACACGCTCCTCTGCAAACTCAAGTCCCCCAGATCACCTGACAACCTGTAAAAATTAGGTGGGAAACATACACGGCTTCCCCTGCTGCTTCTAGCAGATTATGTATCTGAGGCAGGGAATGGTATAAAACCCATCCAGAAGATGAAATATTGCAAGAATGTCTGGAGGTCAACTGGTGTGCAAGAGTGGGCAGGGAGTCATCTCACAATGAGGGTAATCTAGGAAAAGCAGATTCATCTGTCCTTGGTGTCAGCTGACCATCAACAACCTCTGAAGATGCATTAACCTGACAGGTTGCGATCTGGTGAATAAATCTTTTGGTATAAAATGTGCAGAGACAACACAAAGGCCACAGTTTGTCCCATGGATTACAAGAGCATATTCACAGCTAAACAAGCACTCCGTGCTGTTACGTCTTGCTACCACAGCGGTGGTGTCCTGCAGCTAGAGAGGATCAGTTTCAAGTTGGCCCCTTTTCTACACAATGAGAAATTTCTACCTTGAGTCATTCAGATTCTTTCACAAGAGTGTCATAACACCACACTGTGCTATTGCAGAGCACCTGCTCGTGTCTCGATGCTGCCCAAAACACGTCGAGGAAACATCATCATGAGCTCCGTGAAGCAATGAGGCTTCTTAGCGTGCTACGAATACCCTTGACGAGAAAAAGCTCTTTCACCCCACCAGTGCTATGCAATTGCTCTCACGAGCCACACGACTATAAGAAAAGCATTTGCCTTCTCCTTTGCAGACTTCTCCATCTCCCCAATTAACTACATTGACATAACTAACCCCCTGTCCTTGGCACATGCTGGCAACTGGCAAAATCCACGTTTCAAGACAGGCTTGATGCATTGCTGCACAGCGGCTCAGGAGACAGACGTTCCAGCCTGCGTCAGACACCACATTGCTCCATCCTTGAAACCGATCCTGCCGGAGTGTGCTCTCTGCAGAGCCAGGGCTTTAACCCGAGAGCGCAGCTGCATTTTTAAGTATCATGTTAATACAGTGTCGTGGTGGGGATTTTGTTCAAGGGAGGATAGCTCCACTCTGACATTTGGCTCCAGAGGCACGCTTTAAAATTAAAACCTTGCTTCTTGTGTGACCTAGCACTCATTTGTCTCCACTTATACAATAGTCTGATTTTAAGAACTGGTCACATTCTCATCTACTAGTGTGCATAGAACTCTGTACATGCCAGCAGAGGCCAAGAGAACAGTACATACACTAGTATTTTTAACCCAAGAAGTCTTTTATGGATGTGTTAACTCAAAAAACAGAGAAAGACCTTAGTATTGTCCATCAGGCCTGGTGATGTCCCAGTTCTGAGCTTGGGTTCAGAGCCACAGCTCAAGAAACTGTATTAAGCCAACAGTAGAGCCAAGCCAAAAATCTCCTTTGGGACCCTGGATCAAGAAGGATGGTGGTCAAGAAGAGCAGCAGCAGCACTAGGAGCCTTGCTTGGCTTCTGCTGCTCCTGCTTCACCATGGCAAGTCCTCTCCTCACCATAAGCGTCTTCTGCTCCCGCACTGTCTCATCCATGGGGCAGCCGGTAACCTGGAGGCACTGGGTGTCTATGGGGTCAGACCATCCCTTCTGTGATCTCCCAGCACAGCCAGCCCAACTCCAACAAGGCGTCCTTATGCTTTTCATTGTGCTACCCTCTAGTGGACAATCCCATCCCCTTGAAGCTCAGATCACTGCACCTGGCAGGAGGAGAAGCATGGGACTGCTAAAACCAGAAACCAACTTAGTGCTGTGCAAGAATGACTTGCACATTTGGAAGGAGGCAGAGACCTGGCAAGGTCAAGTGCTAGCCCAGGCAGAGTGCACTTCACCACCCCGTCTCTGCTTTAGCCTTAGGAAGGGGAAGATCCTCCTGCTCAGACTGACAGACCTTGGCAAGAGCAGGGCGAAGCCAGCTCAATATCAGGTGTTCACAACACAAAAACCACCACCAAATTTGGGCTCTCGGCAGGCTGTCCAAGAGGACATGCTTCCTTCCTCCTCCCTGCTCGTTTCCCCACTGTCTCACACCAAGCTCTCCAGCAGCTTAGATGCCGAGCAGAAACACTCAACAGGTCAGTAAAAATGGGTTAGAATTCAAGGAACATCCTTGCAATTACTGAGATAATTGCTACATTTCAGAACCAAACATTACTTAATGGTGCTCAATTATCTTGTGGCAGGGCCTGCAATGGCAGCAACTAATTGCTTAACTAAAGACTTTCTTCTTTTCACCCTGTGTCAACATGCACAAATCCAATTAGGCCGTTGGTGCAGGGGAGAGAGGAGATACCTGTTGTGAAAAGAGGGGTTAAGTACCAGCCACAGCCATATTTCCAAGCTCAGAGGACAGGTGTCTTGCCTCAGATGTTTTAAGGACCTGAAGCAGAGCTGGGAAAAGTGAGGAGGGAACAAGGATATGGGGGTTTGTTTCTTGTCTCTGAACTGGGAACTCAAATAACTGCCTAGTGTGACTAGTGCCACTCTTACAAGTCTATATGCCCCCCAGGCTTAGCTGCAAGTCCATAACCATGTTGTGACTTATCAGGCCAGAGGGCTCACAGACAGTTTATAAAAAAAAAAAAAAAAAAAAAAAAAACAAAAAACCAAAACTAACAAAAAAACAAACTACCTTAATGAACTAATAGAGGATTTTTCTTTACTTTCAAGCTTATTGCAAACCTGCTTGTTGTTCACTTCTTCACTGAATAATTCTTTTGCATGAAGGAAAAGCAAAGGGAAAATGTGTGTACTTTCCTTGTTATTTACCCTTTCATCACTTCTTCACAATACCCTTTACTATCTCAATAACTCTCATTTCACAGAACTTCTCCCTGTCCTCCAAGCTCTCATCCCATCTCTCTGGCTTTTCCAGACCCTCCTCTCTCTGAGGGGGGAGACCCAAGCTCAGGCCATTAACCTTGTGAAATCATTGGGCCCCAGTTTCTACCCCCCAGTGCTTACATTTGATGTGTTCCTCTGACCAGACAGAGCTCACCACCGAGCCAGCCCCAGGCCTTGTCTCCTGAACGTTTGGAACCCTGGATTCAAGGGCTGTGCCTGTTCAACTGTGCTCATCCTTTTCAGGCTCACATTTCTCAAGTGTGAATTCCCAAGGCTGTTTTGTTGTTCGATGACCAGCTCGACCCCCTCCCTTTGAAACCCCTCTTCACTACTAATGACATTTTTTTTCTATAGTTTGTCATAGTTTCCACAGCACTAGTAAACAAACTAGGGTTGACTGTCCAGCTCCAAGACCTCCTTTGGGGGCCTTCAGCTTTATGGAAAACTGTTCTCATCCTGGTTTTGTAGGTTTGACAATTTCAAATCATTGCAATAGTTTATTCTCATCCTTCAAGTTACTGAATGGCCCTGTAAAGTTTTGAGACAAAGGTTTCAAGACCCTGGAATTATATATTTCAAATCTCCTTTTTACTCTTTACAGCATTAACAGCTCTCATGAACTAAAAACCATAGTTTCTTCAGAACACCATGCTAGGTTGTCCTCATTTTTCCCCACCATATAAGTCCTGTGAGTGCTTTTTGGACTCATAGTTCAGTTACAAGCCTAGGAAAGGCACAGAAGCCAGTGGGGTATTAAGGTTTGGTGGACACAAACTGGTCACTTAGAAGAATCGTAGTTCAGCAAGGGAATAGTTAACATCACCTAAAATTCAGGGCAGTTTTACAGCAGACACTTTGGTTTGCTAGCAACGCACCCTTTCCATTTTCACACGCACGAACACGGGCTAATTGTTTCACAGTAGTAACCTCACCTGCAATTAGCCAATGTTTTAAGTCTTTGATCTTTATAACTCTCCAAAGGACAGCAAGATTCCCACATAAAAGCCTTTTATTATTTTATTCCACATGTGGGAGTGACCCTATGCTCCTGTATTTATTAAAAAAAAAGGTCCTTACCTGATCTCAGAGATTCCCATTGAGCTGAGTGAGGCTGTGGCAAGGGGGAAATCTCATTTTGGGGGGTGGCTTTCCCAGGTGTTAAGGGTAAGGGATTACAGCCCCAGCCTGATGGCTTTCACCTGCTCCCTGAGCAGACCGCTTCTCTGCTGGCATCCTGAGCACCAAGCCCGTCCTGCAGATGAACTTCTTGGGGATATGCTTTGTCTTGCTGATTCATCTCCTCAGGTTATTTTTATTTGTTTGAGCTATTGTCTAATTCACAGTTAAGGATCAGCACACATTATCCCTTTCCAGGGGGCTTACCACAGCCAATGGAGCTCAGCTATGTGCCGTGGAGGAGAAGCCATCTACATCTGCTCCACTGGCACACATTAAGGCAGGAGAGTGCATGAGGCTCCTGAAAAGCCATCTGCCAGATTTTGCCTGGCTGTTACTTCAGGGAAAGACGTGAGGCGGAGCTAGTAGCTGAGAGCACCAAGCCATAGGTCTGGTCCCAAAGAAAATAAAACGTCAGGGCCTCAAGGCTCTTAATTAACTCTATTAGAGTGATAATCATGGTCTGCCCAACCCCAGAGGAATGGAAAAAACCCTCCAGTGTGAGACACACAAAAAGGTACTGGACTGAAACACGAATATTTTTGCCTCCTGTCAGTGGTTAGAAGGCAGGATGGGGTAGGGGGAAGGGAAGAAGGAAATATCCTCATCTCATGGAGCTTCTGGTTTAGCACCAGCATGCAGGAAGCAACCTAGAAATCAAAGAGATTTCTGTGAAGTGCTTTTGAAGGACTGCTTTCAAAACATCTGAAAAATTTAGGCTCTATATCCTTTACAGTTCATTAGTGCACAGTAAAATTTGCCCTTAACCACTTCCTTTAAGTCTTTTTTTTTTTTTTTTTAATTAGATGTAGCTTAAAAATAAATCTCTGCTGCGTTTCCTTGCAAAGGAGCTGATGAGATAGTGCTTTAGCAGAGCCAGTGTTGCTTCCACGCCTCTGTGCGAGAGCTGGGCTCCAGCAGTGATGTGCGATTCCATCTCACAGGGATATGCTTCCAGGGAGCGGGAGAGGCGCCTGGTTCCCACAGTACCAAAGTCCAACCAGTCACTGGTACAGCAGCTTCGGACACCTTCCAGAAAATTCCCCTAGCTACAGCCAGGCAGCGGAGCTGATTTGGGGCGGTGGAGGTGAAGCCATGCTGTCCTATGTTGCTTCCT
>NW_008602075.1:90622-104659 GCF_000691845.1 Merops nubicus
AGATGGATTTTGTGTGGTTCTGCATAGCAGAGTCCCATGAGCTCTTCTCCATGTGGCAGATGCATTTCTCTCTCACTCTCTGGAGGTGAAGAGATCTTACAGCAGCCAGGGCAAAGCCATCCCACATGAGGAGCACTCTGGGGCTGATGTGAAAGGGCTCAACATCTGGCAGGCAGTAGGAGGCAGGACCTCCTCATGTCACTCTAACTATGTGGGTTTGGGGTTTCAGAGGTAACGCAGTTGAAGATGCCTAATTAGAACACCCCAGAATCTACTTTAAATTAAGAAATCAACTTAATTTGTTGCTGCCTTTTGAAGAGAGGACTTCACACCAGTTTTCTTTATCTAAGTCTACAGGCAGGAGATGCTGAACTGTGCCTTTCAGTAGGATCAGTATATTGTTTTCCCCTGCCATTTGGAGTTGTGTATGTCCAGCATGTGCTGACAGAGGACATTTCAGAAGACAGCCTGAAATGCAGTGCTGTCAGGGTGCAGGTCCTGCATTCGGTTGCAGCTTCTCTTGCCAGCTGCCCAACAGGACAGTGCTCTGGTGTTTAAGCACATAACACACAGGTGCCACCAAATTTGAAAATCCCTCACTCACTAAGCACCCAGCTCAACCCAGAGTCTCAGCCCTGTTGACTGTAAAACCTACAGCATTAACTTGTCATTTATAAAATGCTTTGTTTCACAAAGTCTCTCTGAAGTATGGTTAGCTCCAGTTATAAGAAAAAAAATGATCACAAATAATGAGTACTCGGTGTTTCTTTTGCTTTCTGTTTTCTTTACTTTCAGGCAACACAAACACCCTTTCAAACTTTCCTTTACTAACCTGTGAACTAGAAGTTCAGAAATGCACTTTGACCTTCACGAACACAGAGGTGGGGGCAGAGAAGGTGCAAGTGACCGGCTGGCCCCAGCTTAATGAATAACTGCTCCTCAGCTGAACCACAGGCTCACCATTCTCCCACCCTGACCTCCACAGCTCTAGTCAGCTGATGGTGAGCTACTCTGCATGTTACCCAAGGAGCCTGAACCCTCTGTCATGCTTCTGGAGCTGTCGTGCTATGAGGGGACAAAAGGAAAGGGCAAGTAACATGAATTTACCAATTAAAAATTACTGAACGGTGACACCAGAACTCAAAATCTGACATTGTTTTCAGCTTTAACCCCAAAAAGCTGCTTGAATGTGAGCCTCTCTGTGCCGTTTCTGGTGTTACTCCAGCTCAGAGAGGAGACCTTGTTGGCTGTTTCATCTGCTCTCTCATTTCACAGGCCTCTTACCTTCACACGTGACTGGAAAAAGACGGTATCAGCCAGTGCAGCGAAGCCAGTGCTGCCCTGGTACCTGCGGGTAGCATTCAATAACAGGGGCTGCAAGCAGGGGGCTGCTCCTGCCCTCACCCTCACGCCAGAAGCTTGTCAAGCATTTGCTCTGCCTAAACTGTACCCTGCTTAACAGAGCACAGTGCCTGCCTTTTTATCTTCTCCTCCTCCGAGACCTAGTATTTCTCACCTCCCACTGTAACACTAATTGGAAAGCGTATCCTTCACCTCTAGCTTTAGCATCCCCTTCCCCAGGCTGGAAAGTCACTGATGATGGGGGTGGAGGGTGGCAGCTTGTTCTCAGCTCATCAATCTATCACAAACCTCTGCAGCAGGCTAGCTGGCTCCAACCCTCACTTATTTGCCAGCACAGAGGATGTTTGTGTTTGATTGGATATGCTGGATGATTTCAAGCCATGGATTTCATTTCATCCCTAATCACAGACATGGGCTGAAATCCTGTTCATGAAGTCAGCGACTAAACTTCCACTAACCTCCCCGGCAAGGTGAGATGTTGGTCACCCTGAAAGAAATAATAATATAAATTAATTCAAAAGGGGCCACAGCAAGGGGATATGGAAGAAGGCATCATTCTTATCAACCTAAACTTTAATCCTGGCCTGTGGATTCATATATGAAAGGGATATTTGCTTTCCTGTGTTACTGTGAAACACAAACATGTCATTAAGGAGTCTCACAAACCCAGGCAAGATAAACCCCAGAAACTTCTAAACAAACACCAAGATGCTCTTACAACATTCAGCTTAGCTAATAGCTATGATATCCCTATGGATAAGGGATGTCTCTCTGGGAACGGAGCAGTTTGCCTGCCTCCTGCAGAGAGCCTTCCCATGAGACTCCCACCATGCCACAGGAACTGGTACTGCAGGGTTCAGGGCTGGTGGCACAACTTTCTACCTTCAGCATCATTCCCTTCCCTTTTCACTCTGTGCCAGCAGAGGAAATGACCTGGACTCCCTTTCCAAAGACAGGAAGGGTCCCCCCCTCTAAACTGGGAAATCATTCAGGTGTTCAACATGGAGCTCCTCCTAGGAATCAGGAGAAGCTACAAAGCCATTCCATTTCTTATTCCTTTTTCTTAAATGCTACTGATTGTACAGCAGCAGCTTTATATGAATGCTTGGCTTTTTTTTTTTTTCCCCCCCATAAAAACCCCAAACCCTAAAGTCAGACCAGGGAAATCAGTTATTAAAACATCTCTTTGCATTTCTACTGTGCCCACACAGACTAGCCTGACAGTTGTTCAGTGTCCTGCATAAAATGAGCTGATGAGTTCTCAGCCCATCCCTGAAGTATGGCATCCTTTCTGAACAAAGCCCCAATATCATGTACAGCATCACAAAGGAGAAAGAGAAGGGGGAAAGAAGATGGAGGTAAGTGGTGACAAAAGGAACAGAGAAGACAGCACCACCTGTGCCTGTTACTAGTGCAGCAATACACATCTGCTCTTCACAGCTTGCAGTCCATGCCCTGGAGTTGCTTTAAAGGTCCACTGCTGTGTCATCATGTACCATGTCCTTCCCTGTGCACAATGGGGTCAGGAGGGAGCTTTTAGGGAAAAGCTGTTCAGCATTAACTGTAATATCTGTTCTCAGTTGGGCAGCACGGGCATCACCTCCCTGTCTTAAGGAGAAATTACCTCAGTGTTGTGACCTCCACAAAAATACACTTGCTTGCAACTTTCCATGGCACCTTCTGGCCTCTAGAGCCTAATTCCTGAAATTAGGTTCTAGGGCAGAGTTTTTTGGTTTCCAAAACAGACAATGTGCTGGAAAGTGGCCAGAGGCTGTGGGTACACCAAGCGAGGGTGGAGTAATTTGGGGGGAAGCTTTCTGCCTACAGGGAGAGCAGTATGTGTGATAGCAGGTCTACAGCACTCAGCTGGAGCAAAATTACCAGCAGATCATCAGCTTGATAGCAGGATTCAGTGCAGGGAGGGCCAGGCCAGGTGAGTCACCTGCTGCTGCTGATGGCTCTGATATCCCAGCAAGTGTGGAGTGGGGACCAGCAGGGAGATCACAGTTAGTTATGGAGCCAGATACTCTCAAAAGCTGGCAGTTGCTGCCTGTGTCTGTGCCTCTTCACAGCACCAGATACGGGTGAGGACAGAGCACCAGCACACAAGCCCTGCCAGCTTCTGCCACTTGTTATTCGTGTGGGCTGCACCCTGTGCACCGTGCAGCCACTCCTGCCCCAGGACCTGAGTGGGGAAGCAGGTTTTGCTCCACCGCCAGCTCCTCCCCAAGGGTGCACACGAGGAGCCAAACTGGGCCAAACCCTGGCACGGCAACAGCTGGACTTTGCTCACTGAGCCACGGTCAAGCAGTGGGTACCCAAGCCTGTGGCCAAGCTTTTGGGCAAGCCCAGACCAAGGATCTAGAAGAACTGAAATAGAGGGAATTCACCCCCAAACCCACCCCAGAACAAAAAACAGCCACTCTGCTCATCTTGAAGAGCACCAGACTATAGCAGGATAAGCAGGTCTGGCCTCTGCCACCTTCAGCTCAGTCGCTCGCCACAGCAGATGAATACACTTAGATACTTGCTTGTTACTTCAGCCCTTGCACACCCAGCACCCTGCTAACCCCAGCAGGTACCATCACATCAGCTATCATTTTGACACAGTGGTATCTTATCCTTTCTCTGTGCAGGTCTAAATAGCATTGGGATGGACTCCCAAACAGTCAAGCTCCCTCTATTAGTCAGGGATCATATCACATCAGAGGTTGTGGAGAGGCCCTTGACACCAAAATGTTTTGACAATCAAACAAACCTACCCAAGCAACTCCAGGCATCGAGCACAGCTGATGCATGCGTAGCCAAAGCAGCTCTGAGCAGTCTAGCCACGCAGCCACATAACAGAGTGCTCAGCAAATCCCTCCTAAGAAGCTGGGTGAACTCTTGGGTTACTGCTGCACAAGAGGCCAGCTGTCCTGTCTGCACATCCAGTGCCACCTATGCTAGCGAGTCTGATGGTAGCTACAGTCTGTGGAAGCTGAAGCCCTGGTGCAGGCCAGCACGGCTACCAGTGGGGGTCTAAAGAATCTCATCTGCCCTACAGAGTACAGAAAAGCCAGCTACCCTCTCCGTATCTGCAAGCAGGAGGCTCTACAGACTCACCAGTGAAACTAGTAAGGGACAGAGAGTTCAGGTTCCCTGGCTAACGCTACTGCAGCTCCTGTTGAAGAGCAGAGATAGTTACTTGCCCTGCTTTGCAATCAGGTCTCTGCCCCACGGATGCAAACTAAGCTCAAACACATCATCCACTCCTTGCTGGAGCTCTCCCCTTCCCTTTGCTGCAGGTGGAGGTGGTGACTGGATGTAACGAGGTGCCAGTTGCCCTGAAAAATCTTTAGCTGTTGCAATTCGGTGCTCAGGGGCTGCAGCTGGACTAGATTAGGTTAGACTGGGCTAACCAGAGGGATTTTTTTGCTGGGTTTCTCCAGCACCATGTTAACCACAAATCATGAAGCAGCAAGAAGACCTAAGAAAGCGTTCGCATCTGAAATGCTTTCTCACAGAGCAGGTCCAAAAAATAAAAAAGTCCCATGAGGTCAAAAGAGAAATGAAAAGTAATCATTGGGGTCTGAGGTTCTACAACTCAGGAGTATTGAAATGACTCACCCTGCCATAGTCGAGCTACCAGATTTCCTGTTTGCTCTGCCCCAATCTTTGGGTGTTTTTCAGCAAATGGAACTATGAATTAAACTCCTACACTAGAAAACAGCTAGTGGCAATGGAGGTGGGGTAATTTCATGAGGTAACTGTAACACATTAACGTGAGGAGGCTTGTGATCCAGTTTGGGTTTAAATATGGAGACTAAAGTTCACCTCAGTCCTTATTTTGCCCAAATGGCTTGTTCAGCCCAATAACATATTTTGCATCCCTCTTTCCCCTGCTGCACAATGGAATATGATGCCATGCACTCTGCTTGTCATAGCTCAGATCCTGTCTAACATTTCTCTAACGCCTTGCATGCTGGAGAGTCTTGGCATGCTTCACAAACTGCTGTATACGTAGCCAGAATAAGACATGTGGCCACTTCTGGGGTGGAAGACAGCAATAACCGCATGTGCTGCACTGGGAGGAATAAGATTCTGTCCCGGAAGAGATACTTTTGCATAACATGTTATTAATGTCTATCTCTAAACACCCAGCAAGCTGCTAGCTGCAAGTTTAGCTGCATCTGAAGGACTGGAAATATTCCTGCTAGGATGTGAACCAGTAGTTCCAGGCAAGCTATCTCTGCTTCACCTGCTAGGCTGTCAGTAGCTGTTTTCATCACTTAGATATGCTGTAGACCAGTTATATGTAAATATCAATATAGATATAAAATCTGTGTATTCTGGGAGGGGTAACGCCTTCTCAAAGGATGCCTTTGAGAATGGATCCTTAACGCCAGGTGGGAAAGAAGGGGAATTGGCAGAAAAAATGTCATCTCTTTCTCACCTCTCATCACCTGCAGTCTCTTCTCTCCTGCCTACCCCAAAATGTGAGGCTACAAGTGGCAGAAGAGGCAGCAATCAAGGAGATGAGTCCTGCAGGTTGGGAGGACAAAGCCAGAGTTGCAAGGAGGGAGGTCGTGGTCTGGGTTCAATTCTCAATGAACTGCATTAGCTGCAGAGATTGAGGAGTGCATGGCAGTAAGGGTGTGACACAGGCTCTGTCCTCCCAGTCCTCAGGCCTTCTGCAGCCCTGAGGTCCTGCACATCCTTCCCCTTGTTGAAGACAGCAGTGTGACAACTCAGTTAGAATCACAGAATCATTCTGTTTGGAAGAGACCTTTCAGACTGTCAAGTCTAATGGTTAACCCAGCACTGCCATGTCACTGCTAAACCATGTCCCTCTGCACACATCGTTACCTCCTTTAAATACTTCCAGGGATGGTGACTCCACTACTACCCTGGGCAGCCTGTTCCAGTGCTTTACAACCTTATTTGACTATCCCAAAGCAAGTTTGGTGTCTGGAGCTACCATGTCCCCATTGAACACACTAATTTAGGCTCCCAATTCTACCCCCACATCAGATGTCAGACTCCAGGAATCCTGCAGATTTCATAACACCTACCAGGAACCATTTGCCACAGCCCGACAGCTCTTCTCCATCCCCTCTCCCAAAAGCCTAAGTGCCAAAACCGTGTTGTTCTGGAAGTCCAAAGGAGAGGTTCCAGAAAGATTCTTGTGAGGTACCTGCTAGTCGCCTTGCAGCAGCACTTGGGATGGTGCCAGTGAAGAGGCAGGTTATGTTTAGCAGATACGAAGTTGACCATGGGCACCCGTGCATGATGCTGCTCCTAGCTCCTTCCTCAGATGGGTTTTTGCATACTTGCTGGTCTGACAGACCTACAAAGTGACAATTCTTAGGGAAGGAAAAAAAAAATCCCTGTCTACATGCCAGCCTTTCTTAATGTCACCCTGGAGCTAAGACAATAGAGAGATGTCCCTTTCTCCCACACCCTGAGAAGGTACAGAGGAAAGAGCAGTTCTTGTGGCCCTGAGCCCTGCCTGGGGCAGTGACTGGCAGCTGTAAAGACCTGGTTTCCAGCCACACCCCCAGCTGCTGTGGTGTGCATCCTACCTCAGCCTGAATCACAGCTGCTGGCGGGAGGGAGCACCAGGGTTTGTAGGGAATGTTGCCTTCAGCTGCACCCAGCTCTTTGCGTTCAGGAAACCACAGCCCTGGTTTAGTGGTGTAGCTGTAACGTGGGTGAACGTCTTCAAGCAAACTCACAGCAGCCAGCCTACAGCTATTTTTTTAGAAAGCATTTACATCTTGGTGGGGTAGAGGATACAAAGCAATTGCCTAAAAAAGAGGGTTTAGCATACTGACCAAAATGCTTGCTGCTGACACACAGTAGCCCCGAGCCATTCAATCCACCCCTGGCTCCCAATGACCAAGTGGCCACATTAGCCTCCCAAAGAGATCAGCTAAATGCCCTGCGTGCAGTGCAGCAGGGTACCATACAACATCTGGAGCTTGCTGGAATGTTAACTTAGCTTCCTTGAGCATCTGTGCAGAAACAAAAGGCTGCTTAAAGAGGGCAGAGCCTCCAAATGCTCTCTTACAGGTGAGATGAACAATTGGAACTCTTTGGTCTGCACGCAGAGCAACTCCATATCACACACCCCGAGCAGGGGGACTGGGCATCCTGCACATCCAGCAGCAGCTGATCCTGAAGGTCTGTTCAGTGAAGCAGGACAAGTGACTGCACAACACAGCCTCAGTTGTGGCTCCTGGGCCCAGCACAGGGTGGGCAGCATGAGGAAGAGCCACTGAAATTCTTTGTCACCACACAGCAGGGAATTTTGACCAAGTCTATTCACCTAACCACTGTGCAAGCCCTCCTAAAAACACATAAAGTGTGTTGTGTCAATCAACAAGCAGCAAGCATCTCTTTTACTAGGCGCTGGCTACTTAAAAACTCTTTTTATTTCTCTCCAATCCTAAATCATAGTTACGCTGATTGCTTTACTCAAGTAAAGGCTTTTGTCTTTACACCAGGGCAAGGTTTGCACTGATGTAGGAATGAGAGGTCCACTGGAAAAATCTGTCTTTATTGGATACTGGGGCTGAACAGGGCTGAGGTCTCACCTCTGCTGAAGCTTGATGGTAACTGTATGGTTACTAGGTTTGAAATCAGGAGAGAAATGGGAGAAAATCAGAGTCGTTCCTGGCTCTGCCTTTCTTTGCCACTGTGCTCCATCCCAGATGCTTCCTGTTCCTCAAGAGCATCTTCTACTTTGTGGCATTTACAGCGTTTCTCTTCTCCAAATGCATTGTGTGGGGCAGAGAGACAGCAAAGCCATTGCTCCATGTCTCACAGCCACGTCTCTGCCTTACATGTTTCTGTGCAGTGTCAAAACCACTGGGGTGGTCAGCCCTGGGACAGCCCCTACCTTCAGCCCTGCTTTTTCTCCCTGACCATTTGGTGCTGGGTTGGGCCAGGATGCCTCTACCAGCCTCCAACAATGTCATTTCTTCCATCACCTGGGCCTGTTGTTTCCAAAGGAGCAAAAGGCCAAGGGATATATTTGTTGATGCTGTGTATGTTGGTTACTACCAGGATTGGCAGTTTTAAGGATTTTCCAGGTATCGTGTGTCCTTCCGTGTTGCAGTGCGCTGACCCAGACACAACACTGACAGCTGCAGGATAAATAAATAAAAACAGAGTATTTTGATCTTGGAAGGGGAGGTGGTTTGGAGGGGAAGGGGGGGGCTGGGGTGTCAGCCAGCCAGAACAGAGCTGCCACAGCTGTGATGGGAACAGATGCGGCACAGGGAGCGGGAGCAGGGAATAAAGTTCTGCAAATGTAAGCAATGCTGGACAGTCTTAGAGAATGGCACGCATATTTGGGACAGGTGGGAAGTGTTTACATTGAAATAAAAAGGACGATGGCCTGGCAGAATGCTGGTCACATTACCTGTGACCCAAACTGACCGGCCACAGCTCTCGTGGGCCCAGAACATCTGAGACCACCAGTGCTGGTGTGACCCCAAACAGCAGCCCTGCCATGGCTGAGTCCCAAGTTGGGTACCATGGTTTGGTGGTTTTGGTTTTTTTTTTTTTTTTTTTTTTTTTTTTTTTTATGTCTAGCACAAGCTATTTCTCAACTAATGTTCAAATGATGAAACAACTCGAGTTGCACACTTCTTTCATTCTCAGAAGCGGTCCTGCTGCCCGGGGGAGCCCAGTGAGGCTCTGAAGGGGCAGGTACCCTGCTGCCAGTGGCTTGCTGACTGAACTGGCATTTTTGGTACAAAGCAGCTGTGCTGTGTGCTCTCTCTGCTGAACTTCATTAAGGTTGTGGGGCTTATTGCAGGGGATCTTTGCGAAGTTTCAGCGAACTCCCTCCATCCTAAGGACTCATCGCAACTAATAATACGATTAAAATCCTTTTTTCCTCCTGGCATGTTATACCCTTTCCATACAAGGGATGGATTTTTGAGGATCCCCAGAGGCACCTATGCACCCATTTAAAACTAATGGAGGCTTGGCAACCCAGCGCCCTAAGGTGTTATTGAAACCCCAGCTGAGTTGAGCTGAGCCCAGCAAAGGCATAAAGTGCAGCTCTGGCATAGCTGTGAGATGAATGCCTGCGTCACACCTACGATACCCAAGAGTGGCAATGAGACTTGCCCAAGGTCATTTCACACAGCAGTCATACTCTGAAGAATAGAGACCACAGGCTCCCCCTCCTAAGCCTCTGGTTTGCCTCCAAGCTTCCCTTTTGCTCCTGGCTAATTGCTCCCTCGTGTGACCCATGGGAGAAGAAATCCTTCTTAACTGTTGCTGTTTCACCAGAGGATGCTCAGAGGCAGCTTGCAAGAAAGTCTGAGCACTTCTAATCAAGTTGAAGGAAGGCTCACAAACACAAAGTCATGTTGAGAGACATTCTCTGCATTTATTCACACCCTAGCCCCTAGATAAAAATAACTTTATAAGTTAAGTTTAGGACCACAGAAAGCCCAGAGGATAGCAAGGGATTATCACAAAAGGGCAGCGAGGCAGTCAAAAAGAGCCTTGGGGGACATCTTGTACAATTTCCATGAAGGGAATAATTAATTCAAACTGTATACAGACAGCTCTGGGAGTGTCCACTCTGGAGATGTTCAAAGAGTCCTTTGCTGCTCTGGGCTCACTTTAAATCAAGTGTCCTAAAAAAACACTTCAGCTATGCATTTCATTTCAGTTATACAGGCTGTTTAAATGCCAAGGGATCAGGGAAAACTTTGTTATTAAAGAGCTGCAAGACTTTAACAAGGTACACAGTCATTAGAAAGCTGTTGAGTCATGGAAATATTCTCAATAATTTGAAATTAAAGTTTAGTGTATGCTGTACCATAAAATGCTTAGATGTTGTGGCCATGGATACTAAGGAAAAACCTTAAGGCCATGACTACATGAGCAAGTTACCGCAAGGTAAGCTAGGGTGTAATTTTAGAGCATACCACTTCCAATAAAGTAACTTCCCTTTCTCCAGCTCTTGTTCTGGGACCAGGAAGGCAGCTAACTCCTTGCTGAACATGGCACAGGCTGTGCTATGAAGGCTGCTGGCTGAAGGTGGTCATGTGGCTGGGTAGCGCAGAACAAATAAGGTGCAGCAAATCCAGGCCGTAACTGATCTTTTAGTAACTTGGGTCTCCAGCATAGATGCAAGGATGGATGGACTAAGTGTCACAGTCAACGCCATAGAAATAAATACAATTAAACAATCAAGAAGCTAAATGGAAAGGGCTAGAACCTCATGTGGAGATTCTGTTTCATGGTAAGAATAAATACATGCATTAATAAATGCTTGCAAATAATAAACAGGCCTCTTGCTTCCTTATACCACTGGCTCTATTGAAGAGGTAGGGGAAAATGTCAAACTAACAAGACCTTCCCTCTCTACTCTCTTTTCCAGAAAAACACAACTATTTAAATTGACTGTTTCTGGTGATCTGCCCTTTCTTTTCCATCCCTGGATCCTGTCAAGCAAAACCCATCAAGTTTGACCTATGACTTTAATAAGACTAAAATTTCTTGATGAAGTTGATGCGGAGTATGTTCCTGATAAATTATTTAAAACCAGAAGAATAGGGCTCCTATCCTAAATCATGGGTTCATCCCAGAGCCTGCTCTGAGTCTGTCCAGTGCTAGGTGGAAGGAAAATCACTGTCTTTTTGACCCCAGTGGCTACAGTAGCCTGGAGATTTTTCTTTTCAGCTCAGTAATGACCATTGCAGGACTTATCTTTCTTTCCTCCCACTACTTATTGTAATGAAGGGAGAGATGTAAGTGTATTTCCTCTCCAGATTTTGGGAACTGCTTATACCTGCCTGTTGTAAAAATGGGAATGGATCTTCATCAAGGGAGCCCTGCTACCTACCACTCAAGTGAGTGGAAGAAGCTCCTGAGTCCTCCAGACCAGCCCTCTGGGGGAGATCAGCAATCCTGATATTCATCTCTACAGTCGTCTTCCATCCAGGCAGATGTTATAAACCTCTGAGGAGAGGAAGAAAGAGACTACAAAGGAAACCATGAGCCCAGTGAATACAGCAATCAACTTGCATTGCCTGCCACAAGGTTAAGACTTCATCAGCTGAGCGTGCAGCTTCCTTTGGAAAGGTCCATTATACTCAGCAATGACACCTATTCAGCCTGCACATCCCTTGTTTAAGGTTAAGAACTAACGATCCCACCATCCAGGTTTGCTTCCTATCCTTGTGGGCTGGCGTCTAGATCAGGGCTGTAGGACTCTCCCTGGTTCATGAGCACCTTACCCAAAGCAAAACTATAAATATAACCTGCTCGTTTCTCAAAACACAAGACAGAATTAGGGGACCTTTGCAAAGCTTGGCCTACGTTTTGCAGGCACTGCACAACATTTTGTGCTTTCCAGGTGGGGAAAGTGGAAGAAGATGAATGGGAAGAGGTTGGGTTTTTTTCCCACATTGATTGTTTTATTTCCTCATACTCCTATGACCCTCCCTCCACAACATGACCTTTCTGACCAAGGGAAGAGGGATATATTTTGGAGCTGTCACACCTTATGCCTTAGAGGAGCATGCCATGGTGGGTGCTGCTCAGCATTTATAAATGTTCCTCATGGAAGCAGGAGGCAGGACACAGGCCACAGCCAGCACACTACCTGAAATTACATAGAAATTAAGGAGAAATTACAGTTTCCTTGCTAGTAAAGAGTAACCCACATTTCTACTGTTGCCCAGCTGTATGATGGGGAACTATTGTTCTGACAGAGCACAAAATGCTCCAACTGTCCACCGCTGCTGTGGTTGTCTGTAGGCGTCTGTTTTCTTTAGGTATTCCCTATATCAGTGCCTCAAGAGTTAAACTACCTGGAAGAAGGGGATTTTAGTAGAAGATCCGGAGTGGCAAACATTATCAGCGGTGTTAATCTGTCACATCTTTCCTGGACTGTACATACCACGCTCCATCACTCTGGCATGTCATGGCCTGCATTGTTACAAGATGTACTGAAGCTGTAGCCAGCCATAGTTTGGCATCTCAATGAACCTTCTGATCCAAGAAAATACAGGAAAGAAAAAATAATAATGCCATTTTCAAAAATCCAGAACCCCTGCACAAACCAACCAAACTCTATAAAGAGCACCCACAACTAACCCCAAAACTTCTAAGCAAGTGCTAAAATACAAATTTTCAAACATACCCATTGACCAAATCTGTTTGAATTAAAAGTGAGCTAGACTCTTGAATGCACATCATGAAGGGATACTGTATGGCTCAAAACCTATTTTTTTTCTTTGTTGTGCTTCTCTCATATTCAGCCACATACAAAGGAAGAACAAACAAATAAAAAACCCACAACCCAAAAAGCCCCAAACGTTTCCTGGTTCCTGGTTCTGGCAAGAACCCGGCCAGCAGCCAGGCTGGCCTGAAAACATCCCATGTTATCTGAGCTTGGAAATGCAGCAGACTCAAGCTGGACCAGTCCTTGGAGTTGACACCACTGGTGTGCCTGGAGCCCACACCCTGGAGCAGACACTGGACTGCAGACACCAGATGAGAGCGAAGGCTCTTGGCTCTATTGTTGTTGTTGAGCTACTGGAAAGGAGCTAGTGAGAGGAAAAATGTTCTGGATAGGATAAAAACGTCTCAAAGGAATGGATGATCTCACTTGTCCACACACACACGCCCAGATGTACAAATATATATAATTAACTGGAAAATACTGTGTTGTACAAAGGTTTCTTCATCTTGACTTCATCACAGTTGGGCTAGTCAAGGTTGGTACAGCCATAACAGAGCGTACTTCTCACACATCTCCTGCTAAGAGCCCTTCAACCACATCATAGCATTTAAGGATGCATTTATATCTGTTGATAGGCACTTCTATGCTTTTCACACACAGAAAACTAGACATCTGATACAATTATTAAATGTATATGTAATAGTCTATATGGTCATAAACAGAATATATGGGCTTTATACACACACACAGAGGCATGTATGTATACATACATACAGTTTGCTGACCCCTTTAAACTGTCACAAAGGTGTATAAGGGGCAGGAGATGAAAGGACTACGCCATCCAAATGCCATAAAGAACACAGCCCTAAAGAAAGAATAAACCCCAAAACTGCTAAAGTCAATGTCTCCATCTGCTTTTGTCCCTGTGCAGGGCACCTGTGGTGGAACAGGGGGAGAGCCATTGCAGTAGCCAGTATTACGGGACTTTAGGGTTTCTTAAGCAGCCCCATCACAACTTGGACAAAGTTGCAGAAAGCAGTCCAACTTACAGCCACAAATTACCAGTTTCAAGGGTGTCACAAAACATCTTCTGTATCCCTTTCCCCATTTCCTGGACAGTGCCTCCTAAGAGACACAGCAGAGAAAGTGCTCCTCAGAGCACAGCTTACCCCTTACCAGCATGCCAAAGCAGCAAAGCCATGTCCATGCATTGCTGTGATTCCACGTTACATGACAAAAAAGCCCTTGTTCTGTTCTGTTCCAAAAAGGTATATTTTTTTAATCTGGACTTGTTTGAGTTAAATGAAGCATACATGCCTCTATTTGGTTTTGTTTGTTTGTCTTAATATTTTTCTTTTGGAGTGGGGTGGTGGTGTTGAGGGTAGGAAATGCTTTTAAGCATTCCCAGCGTACTTACTGCTCACCCTGCTGATGAAGCTCTATCCCTGAATTCAGCTGGTGGTGCCCACTCTTTC
>NW_008602075.1:104690-105261 GCF_000691845.1 Merops nubicus
GAGGTGCACAGGTCCCCATCATGAACATCTTCAGCTCTGACCAGGGCATACTTAATTCTCTGAAGCCACAGTCTGAGAGCAAAACAAAACCTTTTCCTTACAATAAGCCCCTAAAATTTTGTAAAAGACAGAATTGTCTTAACAAAACCAAGGAATGAGAGGGGGAGAGAGAGAGAGGGAGAGAGAGAGGACGAGACAGGGAGAGAGAGGAGCTGTGCTACTTCAGCTTAGATACCTCCAATAGGTATGCTTGTAACAGTAAATGGAAATAGCTCACTACTTCCACTGTCCTCCTAGAATAGGAGCTGGTATGTTGTTTTTCTTGCACTGAAAAAGTAGGCCAGTGTTTCTCAACAGGAAGGCTTGTTTGGATCCCAGACAAGGAGGGCTCAGGAACACCAACCCTCAAATAACCTAACCACTCACTCATCCTGACCCTTTACACATTCAAGAAAACTCACCACCACAGCTGCAGATTTGCATCAAACTTCCCCACAAAACAGTTAACTTAATCCCTGAGCAGAGATACTAATGAGAGAAGCCAAGAATAGTTAATTTTTAGGTAACAGGA
>NW_008602075.1:105284-105726 GCF_000691845.1 Merops nubicus
CCTTCTAGCTTCTCATTCCAAGCTACTGAAAAGCTTGTCTGTTTTTTAGGACTCCAGGTCATTCCTTTCTCTGCGTCCAAACTGTTCTTCCAGTATCTTTTTAAATTGTGTGCTTGTTTCCAGTGAGTGGGCTCCAAGCAACAGGAAAAACTCTGTAAGAGAGATTGTCTTCTTGCATATAAATCTTACTTTGAATGGAGACAGTATTTTTGGAATTCAAGGGCTGGGTTTTTTTCCTCGCAATATTTTTTGTTCTGCCACTTACAGGAATTCTGTGTCTCTAGAAGGAAGATACTTTTTCAACTCTAACCTGAAACAAGGGGCACAAGGTAAAAAATCTCCTTCAGTAAACACATTTTCTAGATGAAGGAGTTATTTTCTTTTAGTCTGTTCAGGCTTTTCTGCATTTGTCTACATCCAGGTGTGAAGGATTTTGTGTAGG
>NW_008602075.1:105757-151209 GCF_000691845.1 Merops nubicus
TGTCATTACTCTAAATAAAACACAACACAAAATTGTATTTACTTTTTGTCTCACTTTAAGATGCCTTGTCTGCATCATACTTCCCCTAATCATAAATCAGGATCAATGGTACTTACGGTACAGACAACTCAGAGAGGCTTTGAGGTTCAGCTACACGTTTTAAGAGTCTTGACAAAAACATTATTTACTGCTGGTTACTCAACAACAGCAGCAACAACAACAACAAATGTAAGCTTGCAAGAATGAGTTAGGAGTGCCAAAGGAAGAAAACTTCTGCCCCAAAGGCTTAAGCATTTTACAAACATGATGACCAGAAAAAGCACAACACCATGAAGAGAAGCTCAGAAAAATGGCTTAACGTTGCAGGCAGTGGACATGTTTCAAGATATGTGCAACCCTACTCACCAAAGTCAGCTCCTCACCCTGGATGACTTCTTGCATCCATCCCCTGGTCTACGCACCACTGCTCTGACAGACTGGCTGGTAGAGCCCTCGCTGACTGCCTGTGTCTGTCACCAGGGTCTGCAAGTGGCACAGAGCTAGAGAACAGCTACCAGGACACTGGTCACACACTTAAAAGCTACTTAAAAATAAACCTCTATGACTGAAGCCTGTTGTTGTGGGCTTTTTTTCCCCATGGGAAACAGCATCCTCCCAGCACAATGGGTTGTAGCATGGTCTCATGCTTGAGCAAAGGTGATATACCAAGAGATTTGGGTACTTTGTGTGTAACTGATGGCAGCTCTCAGTAGAGTCTGACATCCTAGAAAGAAGATAATCATTGCTCAGCACTGTGCCCAGCTGATTGCTCTAACCATTGAGGCACACTTTTCAAGTTGTTCGTTATAAGGCCAAGAGGGAGCTATAAAAATTCAAGATGGGGCACTGGCTAATAGTTGGTTGCTCCTTCCTCATCCCTAGAGACAACAGAAGACCTGGAAGCCATGGACAAGGACAGAACAAATCAGCTTTCTCATCTGTTAATGTTTGCATTGCCACAGCTAACACGAGAGCAGGGAGAGGGATCGACCTTGCTTTACAGTGCAGGTATCTCCATCCCACCTGAGCACTCTGGGCTCATGTCATAGCTGCTGGAAAAAAAATAGGCGTATTTTTAGGGGAGATTAGCCAGACTTGTTTGGGCTGTCAGGTTATGGTGACTCAGACCCTAGACACACCTCTTGCTCTCTGCTTGTTAGAAGGAGTGTCTAGACATCTCAAGTGTAGGTGTTGCTGTGTCCACGTTCAAGGGGATGAATCCCACTTGGAGAACCACATGCTGTGCCAAAGAGGCCCCTTGACACCACCTCAGTAAGCAGGGCAGCGTGCTACACACAGGGAAAGGAGGTCTAGAATCCCATGGGAGTCTAGTGGCCTCACTCCTGGCTGACTTGCATAATCATGCGTGGGCTGCCTGTGAAAACCAGCACCCAAACCCCAGCTCTCCTCGGCTCTTGGTGTGTTTTGCTAACTGCTGCTCACTTCTTGGAGCTCTGCAGAGACAGCAAGGAGCCACACAGCGAGGGGGGCAGGCACTGATGAAAGTCCCAGTTAACCTTCCTGATAGATGGGTTTCTTCAAGCAGCTTTCAGCATCTGGATGCAAACAGGCATGCTGCCCTCGCTGCCATGTGGTCTCCAGGGTAACATCCATGGGTGTGTACAAACAGGACCGTCAGGTAGCTGCTTGTGTGCCACTGAACATCATCACAACCTTTTATTCCTGGCACAGAGTGCAGAGAGATGAATGAGGCCGATATGAAAAATTGCACTGCCCTGCTATAATGTGCCTAATTCTCCAGTGGCATTCTCAAAAGCTACGTGGCTACATATAAATATATAAATATATATATATACACAGACACAAAAACACACCTCACTGCCCTTTCCCACAGTACCACTGAGTTGTACCAACACTACTTACCTTAAAAGGGAGTTAAGAAAGCCCAAAATCCACACCTAATACAATCCAAGACACCATAATATATTTTACTCTTTTTTTTATTTTATTTTCACTGCTCATGGTCCAGTCCTAGGGATGTCCATCTGTAGCAAAGGGCAGCAACCATCCTGCTTGTCTTCAGGACTGGGCTTAAATACCTTGGGACTGATTAGTGGTAAGTGAATAGTTTTCATAAAAATGTCTAAATGGAAACAGAAATTTGGAGTCCAGTCCTGCTTTCATTTGCAGTCAATTCCTTGAGCAGACAGGTCCCAAGAGTAGCTCTGGAGTTATCCTCGGTGAGAGAACAAGAAGGGTCTGAAAGTTCCTGTAGAGAAGCTGTTTGACCTAAATGCAAAAAGAGCTCCAAAGAGAGGATTTAATGAATGAGATTCACTCCCTTGCACAGTGGGCATTCATGCAAAGAACTCTACTCTCTATGAACCAACCAGCCACAGCGATTTCATTAAGTGTGCTGGTGCTCTTCTCTGAAGGCCTGTAGGTTTCCTTTTCTCCAAACCTTGGAAACACTGCTACACACCTTATTTTTTACTCCTGCCACACGTATCAAAATTTAAGCACCTCTTTTGATAACTGGGCCTATGATGATGACCATGAACTTAATCAAAGGACTTTTTAACCACTAGAAGACTTCCCAGAAGCATGAATAAAAGGGAGCCCTTGAAGTCAAGGGACAGTGAATGCACTGACGAGTAGGTAGAAAGGGATTTGTGCAGAAATATCTGCATGTGCCTGTGTGAGGGGAAGAGACAAGACGAACTAACCCCTGCCCTTGAGGCTATATCTTTACTCTTTCAGACTGGCACGTGTCTCCTTTGTTTTCGATAATAGATGTAATTATATCTGAAATGTTAAACTGTAAATCCATTGCACAATTAAGAGAATTCAAACTGCAGAGCACTATGCAAACATTTAAGGATGGGTTATCAACAGAGATTCTGAAAATCACACCCTATGTTTTCCATCACCTGACTCAAAGACTCGGGCAGTTGACTGCTTTCCCTAGGGACTGTCTGTCTTCCCACCACAAGATAAGAGAACCACACGCTGCTCCAGTAGGAATCACTAGTGTACTGTGGTGGAACAAAAAAAAAAAAAAAACAAAACATCAGAGAGGGGTTTATGGTTTGGGTTTTCTTTAATTTTTAATTTATTTTTTTTTCCTGCTTCTTATCACTGAGCAAAAGCTTGTGGTCTTTCCTAGATAATCAAACTCTTATAAAACCACACGCCCAGATAAAACTAGTCTTATGCAACACAGGCCAAGCTTTCCCCTCCCCTATAATTATTATTGATGAAATCTATTGTTATATTTTACAGGGAAACCTAAAATACAAAGTACTGGGTTAAAAACACAGACAAAAAGTGCATTTTCAAGTCCTCCCATCCTCTCCCAGCTGTATTTGGAAACAAAAGAAAGAAAAGAGTACTAAAAAAGGAGACTCATTCTTTCCTCATAGGATCACCAGTGACACCTTCTGTGAGCAGTGAAGGAGGGAGTGCCTGGTCTTACCTTATGGTTTTGTGTGCCTGGAAGCCTCTCCAGTTCAATGCTGGAGCAACAGTGCTGGTGAAAGCAGAGATCCAAAGGTGGGCTTAAATACAGGGTCTGGTGTCCTTCATGCCTCTCCCTGTTGGTGGCTGCTGGCCAGGCTCAGGCCCAAGGCATTGGTCCTTGCTTAGAAAGGGTGAGCTTGGACTTCCTGCTGCTGGGAAGGTTCACAGATGTGCACAGCTGGCCTGAGCTGCAAGGCCAAACGAGGGGAAGACACGGTGTTGTCCCTGGGAAGGGTATTGCCATTTCAGGACTTCCTTGCAGGAAAGGAAGGAGAGGGTGGTTTGAACACAGCCTCAGGTGCAGGCTTCAGCAGCAAAACAGAGGCAGAGATCAGTAACTAGAGGTTGCTCAGATCCTGCTGGGCCTATCTGGTTCTTGGTGCACAGGTGAGCTGTACCTGACATGAAGAGCAGGGACAGGAGTCACTTGCGCCTTTCTTCCCAACAGTTCTTTTCCCAATGTGAAAGAAAAGTGATTTTTGGGGAGTGATCTTTGGGTAAGGAATGCCATAACTTACACCACAGTCACCTGGGATAATATTTATTACTAATAGCCTTTCACAGGGCAAGCTCAGGCAAGAAAGATCAAATCTTTGCTTCAGGGCATCGACTGACTTATAACTGCAGCAATGTCAACACTAAAAAAGTCCAGTGTAAAACGGAACGTGAGCGTGCAGGAGTTGCCTCAAAAAACATAAGGTTTGGTGAGGCTTTTTCATTTGGTTTTGCTTTTGGGGCTATTTGGGTCACATTCTACCTAAGTGTAAAGGCTAGAAACACATTTTGGTTTGTTTCGTTATTTTGTTTGGTTTTGGTGGCTTTTTTCTTTTTTAAAAAAAAATGAGAGCTGAATTTCTTTGATAACAACAGATTGGTTTTTTCCAAAAGCATCACACTGCAAAATCCAGGATAAAATTACAAGAACTGGCTACATGGTAACTAGAACTCCCACTTCTGCATGCAGCACTGCAAAAATGTTGATTAAAATCTAGACATCTTTGTTCCACTCACCACATTTGGATTGTTAAACAAACCGCCTGTCTTCGTATTTTGAGTGTCATCCAACCTTACTTGAAACCTTCAGACTGGCTGGAGTTTGTTTCTTTGCTGGAATGAATGGACACGAACTCCACCCCTCCTTTTAAATAGACTTAAGCCGTATCATTTAAGTTACTTGGAACAGGGTGCAGGGACCATCAGGAAAGGATTAACTGTAACAAAATCTTTGTGAGGTTAAAAACTGGACAAGATGGCCATTTAAACTCTGGGATAGCCCATTTGCCTGTAGCAAACCAACCTTCCAAAAACCAATCTGATTACATGTGTCACCCTTAAAGGTGATGCATGAGGTTTTCTACTGGAAACCATCTAGAAAATGCCTCAATGGAAATGCCTCCATAAAGCTTTTAAGAAGCCACCAGTTTGGATGGAGTAGACAAGTGGATTACAGAATAGGATTTAATTAGTGAGAGGCGTGAAAAGTCAGCAATCTGGCCCAGCATTCCCTGGATTTTATCTCTGGCACAGGAAGGGTTTGCATGTTTCCCGCTTGTGGCTTCTATTTTAGCCTGTATTCATTGCTGAGATGCTTCAACACAGCTGTGCTGGTTCATTAACTGCCCAGCATGTCACTCAGCCCAAGCAAATGGCTTTGGGGTAGTGTTTTCCAATGACTCAAGGGAAGGGTAGACCTCTCTGAAAACAGGAAGGTGTTGGCCTACGAGATATTTGAGAATCTCATGAAATACATTAAAAACAAAGACCAGAAAAGAAGACTCAAGCAGAAGAAAAGCAGCTTCCCACAGCATAAGGACTGGGACTCAAGTGGAGACTTCAGGAATAATCCTCAGCTGTTGAAACTCTACTGAGATACCAGCAACCAATGAACCAAGATCTCCCTTTGTGTTATAGCTTCTAACTCTAGGAGAGAGCTCATCGCTCCTCGCAGCTTTCCTTGTAGGCTCAGAAGTGAACACTCTGCGAGCACTAAGCAGACACCAAGAATGAGGGAAATAGATCCTCAAAACCCCCACACTCTTCTGCTCATTGCATTTTGCTCTCAGGCAAGAGCCATTCGCAAAATTAGAGCACACTCAAGCCTTGCCCTTGAATGCTTTAGTTAGGAAGGTGCCCTGCCCTGTTCCAGAAGCTGTGTCAGAGACGTGCTGAGCCGTGCAGCTGCTAGTTGGGTGCTGTTTCCAAAGAAGTGGGGTCCATATTGTACTGCAAGTGACTCATGCTTGGATCATTCCATTCAGGAAGAGACAGAAGGCATGCTCCCACCTCTTCCTCTGGGAAGGGCTCACGGCATGGAGGAGTAAAACAGGTGCTGCAAGCAGAGAGGTTTGGGATTTCCCACTGCCTTGCTCCTTGGATCCCTATTTTGTGCAGAGGGGAGGCAGGATGTGAGGAACATAATGTCTGCCAGCTCATGCTATAGCATCCATCACAATGACAACCCTTGGCCATGGGCAGCCTGGGAGAAGCATTCTCGGCACATGGCCCCAGCATGTTGGCATGCCTCTGCTCCTCTCCCCAAGCCTTCCTCTAACCCCTGTGCTGCCCCACCATAACACAGCTTCCCTGTTCCTGCCTCACCGGGTACCAATTCTCTGTAACTTGCTTCATCCTTCAATGAGTAGTCTCTGGAAGACTGTTAAGGGCCCAGGTAGAATAAGTGACTCTGGACACTTGGCTTTAAAGACAGGAAATCCACATGGCACCGTGACAAGCATGAAAACTCACTGTCATGCTGATATTAACCCTATCTCAATAACTAGCTATACGGTTACTCACCCAAAACAGTTCCCAAGGCCTCTAAAACTTGTTTAGAAAATACTAGTTTTATTCTAAATATCTGATTTGGGCTCAGACAGCTCAGCAAGAGAGCCCATCAGCCCTAGAGCTGTCAGTTCAGTCCCCTACGGTGGCACAGCATTGCTCAGCACCAACCATTCCCAGGTCTATCATTTATACACTCACATCCATATCTCTAGAAGCACAGCTGCTTAAGAAAACACAGATTCTGTAACATTACTTCTCAATCCATCCTGGTCTGCTTGTCAGTGGGTTGTCCTAGCTTTTGATCTATGTTGTTACAGCTCTTCCCAGATGGGTTCCCCTAGTAGCCACCTCCCATGCACATGCACTTACACATGTCTGCACCACGCAAGTTGCTTACGCCTGCTCTTCCAGGCAGTCATTGCTGTTCAAATTGCCTCTTAAAAACCCAGCTTGGCCCAAAAACTAAAGAGATCGACAAAAACGTATTTTGCTGCTCTTCCTGCAAAACTCTTGAACTCCTGAAGGTTGAACACATGAAAGCAATCTGAGGTTAGCGTGTAATACACAAACCACATAAAAGAGATAATTTAGCATTAGACACGTTACCAGAAGCAGGTTGAAACTAATACAGGTTTTGCATTCAGGTCATGAAATATTTTCACTTATATTGTCTTACGAGGCGTCCCTACTTAGTGTGTCTTGATGGGGAAATAACTACAAGTGCTCTGATGTTGATACAAGCTGGATACAAACACCCCCCCCCCTTCACCCTTTGCCCCTGCCGTGAAGACAGATGCTCACATCTGCAGGACAGTCTCTCAACAGTGACAGACAATTCAGGAGAAAGACAGACCAAAATTAATTTCTTCTTTCCTATTCTCATTCCAAACCTACTGAAAGGCTTCACTAACAAGCTGAATCCCAGCACATTGGTAATCCTATAACACTATTTTTTAGCACTGCCATAATGTGCCTGTAAAATCTGATGCCAGTGATTCAATTGGAGAGCACATGGTCTGCCATGCTGGTCATTGACTGTGCCTCTGGCATGGAAGGATGAGCACAGAGATCAGCCTCCAAGCAGAATTAAAGAACCTGTGTGAGCTCTCTCTTCTGATCCTAGAGGAAGTCACCCAATGTTAGGAATTTCTGTCCATGTTTGACTCCTGTAGGATTCAACCATACTATCTCTATTTTTACAGATCCCAATGTCCAGATTCTCACTTCAAGCCAGAAAAAAACAACAGTCAACATATTTAAAACAAGATGGAGTTCTGAAGATAGAGCTGTGTTGCACCTTTAAAAACTATGTTGGCAAAGGAACTGGGTTTACTTTGAAAGTTAGTTTGGTATGAAAGAGCTACACAGCAAAATGCTAAATCCCTTTAGAGAACAGAATAAAATAAAAGCAGATATTTCTTTTCTTAACACCTTGTCAGCAAAACTTTCCTTCCTAGGCAAGATTCTTTTTTTATTTTGCAAAATTATTGTGCTAGTTTGCCAACGATGCATTTCTAAGAACAAACACCTAAGCAACGTAAAAGCTTTCTCATCATAGCTCTCCCAACACTTCAACACTCCCTCCTGCAGCTTGAGTAGAAAATTCTTTGCCTTGGGGCCTGCAATGAAATTGATACAGGTTACCGGGAGACAATGGTGTGCTTACATTGAACGCACTTCCTTCTTTCCTTGGTCCTCATGGTTCTTTTTTTCTTTTAACTTCCTGGCCCTGACTTTCAACTACTGTTCCAGATAGAGTCTGAGAAATTGATTTGAGATATGTTGTGTTTTAGACTTAAACCTATCAAGGGGCACTAAATGTGTGAAGATCTAACAACTCAGAGACTGGAAAAAATTTGGTGTGACCAATGACCTAAGTTCCTATCGAGTCCTACTAATGTGCTGGGCAAACACAACAATTCAACTGGTTTTGTGGTCCGCATTCAACTTACTCAGCCTTTCAAAGAAAACTCTGGATGGGAATGTGCATGTTAATCAAAACACACTATCACTGAGAATGTTTAGAGGACCCTCATGTAAAGTGGGCTACCACGGAAGACTAGAGGAGAGGAGAGTCTATATGTCCTATTTTTAACTCTTTATTCACCAGCTGAGAATAGCTGGAAGAATAGCAAAGATATCACACACTGACCTTAATTAAGACAGTGATTCACCCTTTGCTCTCTGAACACAAACAGAACAGCTTGGAGCTGGAAGGCTTACATGAAAAGATAGTTTGGGTGAAGAGGTAAAAATTACCATGCAGGTCCTCTATTGAGGGAGAATATAGGGTTCCTGAAAGACACATTAACCCAGAGAACAAGTGCAGTCATTTGTCTGTCTGAAAAACTAGAGAAATACAAGTAGAGAAGACACTTGGTTTTGAAAGTCTGGAAATCCCAAGTTAACACATAACTTTAATCCTTATAAAAACAAGTCCTTCATCAATCTAATGATATATTATATTTATTTTACAAAAAAAAAAAAAAAAAGTATTACAACATACAGAAAACAGAAACAACTTTTTTTTTTATTTAATTCTTTCTTACCTCATTTTCTTGTTCCAGGTGAAATGCCCTTGCAGAATATTTCTATAAAGAACGTTTGTCTTGTAAGATTTCACACAATATATTTCTGTATTATTTTTGCTTTAGTTGGATCCTCACAAAATTAATTTCAACAACAATCTTCTCCTTGACTAAAAAGACCCAATACTGAGAGTATATTGGAGAGGGGAAAATTTCTTTCCAGTTTTATTACTGAGTTGTTCCAAAGGTCTCCAACCAATCCAAACCATAGGCACTTCTTTAAAGAACAGGAGATATCTTAAAAGGTATCATTAATGCTATTTCTATCTTTGCTCCACAAATGTATTAACTGTAATCATCACACAGTCTATCTTGAATATCTATAAACCACCAATAACCAAAATATTCCTATCAGTTTACAGTCATGAGAGTAAATGCCTTCAGATGAACTGGGGAACTACATCTCTGTCTACCACATTCATACGGCACCGTAGGTTGGTAAAGAGCATTTCCTTACCACTCTGCAAAGCTCCTGGATTTTGTTTTTAAAATCGATTTCTAGTCAAAAAAGATGGGGAAGAGGACACAGACATTTTGGTGCATAGTCCAGTTTTTGCAATCCAAGAGCAAATGCTCCTACAGTGCTGTTACAGCAATGGCATGGACGGCTGGCAGTGGGCTAGAGCACTTAGCCCACGCACAGAAACCCCAAACACCAAACTCACAGCTGAACCACTCCAGAACTCGGCCGCAGCACATGCCCCGGACAGCTTCCCCACCAGACCGGGGTACTGGCTTCCACTAATTTCTGTGAAGAGGGGATGGCGCGTTTACAGCTGACCAATACTTAGACGCACTAGGGATGAAAATCCCATGAAAAAAATGTGCTCCAAGAGTGAAATTCAACCCTGGCCAGGGTGCCAGCAAAGAGACCTCACCGCTGCTGTTGTACGGATGCTTCCCAATACAGCCACAGGAGTGACATCCGTGATGAAAAGGCTGTGTGCTGCATTGAAAAGGGGTGTATTCCCTTCTTAAGCATTAATAGAAATGATACTATATTTGGGATTTAAAGACTAAAAATGAACAAGAAGCATCCCTTGGAGTTCTCTGGGGGATGGGATTTAAAAAGCTTAGGTTTGCACAGGCAATTTAGTAACCATGCTTGTTCTGATTCTCCAAAAATGCCAAGAGCCCCGTTGAGGTGTCAGGATGGGGTGGCTGGTGCAGGACCACAACCAGCACAGACAAGTGCTGGGTCCTTGTTCTGCTCTCTCTCTGCAGTCTAGGTGGAAAAAAAAAAATGAAAGGGAAGATATTTTGTCCAATAAAAACTAAGCAGAAACTAAGGGTACAGAGTTTAATCATAGCAGCACCTGAGTCTTATAAAGGAGCTTCTGGAGAAAGCATATTGACAGTAAAGTAAGCAAAAAAACCCCATGAAATCTAATACTTCAGATCCAGGCTTCAACAAAATTTTCTTGCTTCATATCATCCTGGTGACAATACCTTTCTGTAGAAGGAAGCAGTGTCCTGTCTTTGGTAAACTAAAGGCTCAGAAATCAAAGCAGCCCAGTAGGGAAGTGAGGAAATCCACAGACTTGGTTTGATTAGAAGACTTTTAGAGAAGCAAAATAGAAAGTAGTGTTTATAAAATGGAAAGAACTCAAAGGCTCAGTCATCCTCCAAAACTGAGGTTTGATCACATTCAAAGAATATTTGGATTCAATCCCAATTCAGTGAACACAGAGATGTGCTATGCCTGTTTCTGTTTAGAAGGTCTGGGGAAGATTTCAGGCAGACCTCCTTCTTGCAGAGCATGCACAGTGCAGGCGGCAGAAAGGCAGAATTCCTGGGCATGCTATTGCCAGTGTGCTTTTTTTGCTGCCCAGGAAAAAATCTCTCCTTAGAGAAGAAGGCAGAATAATGGCCAAGGCCACAGGTCACTGAAATGACTGCCTGGTAGTTGAAACTGCAAGTTCAGGCTTTATTAGAGGGAACATCAGGGGTAGAACCTAGCACCAGACACATGTTTCTTCTCTTCCAAATACTTCATCAAATGCATGCCTTTCCTATCCAGTCCTGTGGTGAAGTTGGAGAATGGAGGTTAGGATCAAGATCAGACAGCAGAATTTGTATCTCAAGGATTTTGTGTATCTCGATTATGAACAGTTTGGAGTGAGAACTCTGATTTATAAATTATCTAAGCCAGAGAAGACAGCCATGGTCAGCCAGTCTTGACTTCTGAAAGGGTACCAGCAACAAGGTTGCTCTGAATGAATACCCTAGGTGAACCAGAGTGTAACTGATGGGAAAAGCATTCAATCTCTATTGCCAGTGACAGGATAAATCACAGCCCTGATTTTTGCTCCAAAAATGGTTTCCACTGTTAAAAGTTGAAGACTTATATACAGTATAAAATCCAAATTCTGACTATCAATTCTTATTATACTATTGCCCAAAGGAGCTTCTGTTTCTGAATTTCTCTTCCTTCTATAGCATACTTGAAAACCAGACTTGAGCTTTTCTTGATTTGCTCTTTGGTAAGCTAAGGAGACAGGCTCCACTGTAAGGCATGTTTTCCAATCCTTCTGTCATTCTTGTGGCTCTCCTCTAACAGATCTTCAGTTTTTCAACATCCTTCTTAAATTGTGGGTACCACAGCTGGATGGAGTGTTCCTGAAGCCATAGCACCAATGCCAAACACAGCAGTAAAGTGATCCCTGGGTGTATAAGCAGAGAATATCAAGCAGGCTTTAGAAAGGATCCAAGGATTGTTTTAGACCTTTTGGCCACAGCACTGGAGTGGTAGATGATGTTCAGCCAATTATCCATTCAAACCTTCAATCCTTTTCCAAATTCCTGTTTCTCAACACAGTTTATTCCATCTGGTACATAAATTTCTGAGTTCTTTTTTCCTTTACCTGTAGCATCCTGAAAAGCAAAATGATTTGCAATTTCCATTCTATCAAGGGATCCAAAACTATGCTAAACCTGCTTTTCTGTCATCTACTAACATCAGCAACGTGAAGTTAACCTCTCCTTCCAGTCACTGCCACACCATTAATCAATGTAAAGCAATGACAGGATCCCACTAGAAATCACACAGCTATTTGATTGGTTTACATTCAAATCTATTTAAAAATCCCACTTTGAGATCTCTAACTGAAACAGAATCCAGGTATCATTTCCTACCTGACACTGTACCAACTGAGTTTATGAACGAATATGTCTGGGAGCAAGTTAAAGGGTTATAGGAATTTCTTACATCAACATTACCATAAAAATCAACCAGATTTTTTTTTTTTTAGTCCAACTGACGTTGACCCAAGTTATTTTCCAAAAATCAATACTGTATTCTTCTTCATGTGTTAGGTTGGTTTAGTATGTCATTTATTATATGATTATCCTTGAATTTCCTGAAATTAATATTAATGTTAATTAATAATGATCACAGAAACCTATTTAAAAGACTGATCCAAAATTAGATTTCTTTTGTCTCTAGAACTTCCCCAGTGTTGCAGGGCTTATTAGAAATCAAAGACCTCAGGAGATATTCAGCTTTGTAACTCTAGGACTCGGAGTTGGAAAAACCCAGCGATTTGCATACGTAACTTCAGAACCTGATTGTTAACATACTCCCAAGTTCCAGTGAAGTGACAATGATTCCATTATCCAGAGAAAACATTCATCCTCTGTGTATTCATGAGATAGAAAGAAGGCTCTTTTTGTGCCACTACTGTCAATTCTATCACAACCGATCAACCAATTGAATTCCTATGGATTATTTAGTTTAAACTCTGTTACTTTCTTTATCTGATTGACAATGCCCTAATCAGAGTATACATGGAGCATCAGAATAAAACTCTAATAGGACATTCACAGGCAAAGAAGCAGAGGCAGTTTTCATGCTTATGAAAGCAAGGAATCCAAGCAACCTGAAAAGATCTGGTGCACAACATTTTTTTTGGGCCACAATACTGCTGTGAGTGTTCTCATATTCCCTCAGCCTCTAAAAAGCTGTGGGTTACCTTTTTGCCTCACTGGTTAAAGACTTGCTCTGCACTAGTTTGACTGCTGCCTCCCTGAAAACATGGACTACAGCTTCCCAGCAGCTCTCTGCCAAGGGAGATGCTGTTTCAGAACTGTTAAGTTTGCGATTTTACTGAAGGTCATTTTCTCCCCATCTGCAGACGAGCACGGCCCGACTGGTTGGTGCATTAGAATAAACAGATGCTATCAGCACCAGCAACAAATTATCTTCTGAGGCTTTGTAATTTCTAGAGAGTAGCAGGTTGTGGCAAGTCAATTTACATTTAGGATGGAGAGGGAGTGAAACAAAGGTAATATTGGCATTAACAAGTAATTCAGAACAAGGAAAGAGGAACAGTAAATTGAAGCTGGACAACTACGCTTTGACAGAAGCCACTAAGTCTCCACCCCTACCACTCCTATCAAGGTACACAGCAAACCAGATGTGGACATATGGAGGGTTTGCATCTGAAAATAATTCATGTTTTAAGCTCCAATGGTAAAAACCCAGAGAGAACACGTACATAAGCGTGTAAATGCTGTAGGAGATGTAACTGTTCCCATGTAACACTTTGCAGCACCAGGACTTGGGGGATGCTGCAGCTGGCAGTTGGAGGGCAGAACCTACTGTTCGCTTGCTGTTTCCAGGAAAACACTTTTCTACAGCTGATATCCCAGTCCAAATACAGAGTGGTGGCATAAGTGAATTCAGGAGCCCTTTCACTGCTTCTCTGCAAGAGTGGCAGAGCACACTTTCCTGTATATTTTCAGATGCACAAATAGTTTTGTTGTAGTATCGTGCACATGTACCTGTGCATGAAATGGCAGAAACAGCTGAAAGCTATGCAAGAACTCGAACAAAAGATACCAGATGCCTGTTTCAAAACTAGGCTGAGTTTATTATCACAGTGAAATACACTATTCCATCTTCCATATATCTCCATGTAGGTGGCTGTTTCTGCCTCCAGACTCAACATCTCCTGGGATCTACCTCCCTCCCCATATACACTGGCACAAATGTTTTATCCCAGTACCCTGGGGCTTTAGCCATGTTGTTTTCTACCACTGTCAAGAAAGTATCTGCAGATATTGATGAGTTTTGATGTTTCACTTACATCAGTCCAGAGCTGCCCACATAATCTAGCATTAGTTTTCATTTCCCCAGACCAAAAAGGAAACTAATCTTACCAGTCCTGAAAGACTTGAGTACAGATGTGAGCGGGTAAGCCATATATGCAAATCAAAGATAGAGAAATTCCTTTAGGTTTTCTGTAACATCACATATCTATTTTTATTTTAGAGGAATAGAAAAGAGTTGGTCATCAGTGACCTTTGTAGGCTACATTAGATGCAAAAATTAAAAAAAAAACAAACCAGTGACTTGCAATAGCATTTAGAATATTACTCTATTCCCTGTCAGTTCTTTTTTTTGACGTGACTTTTGATCCTTTTCACATGGCTGCAAAGTTCACAAATATATCTCAGCTCTTTCTGTCATGAAACACAAGAAACTTTACACATGAGGCAGCTCAGCAACTCACATTCAAGATAGGACCATCAAGTTTTAGGTGCCTATGGGTTTCACCGGCTGTCCTGATTCACCTTTTCCCTTACCTGCTAGAGCATGCTGAAACTTCCACTGCGATTCTTTGCCTGCTGTTCAGTGAAGGTCTCACAGGGGACATTTGCAGACCAAGGGTATCAGTGGACCAGAGCAAATCCTTCCTTCAAACCAGTCAAGAGATTTCTTTTGTCTTCTCCTTTTCCCTACTAAATAACCAATTCAGAACGAAGAAATGCATTCAGTAACATGAATCAAAATTAAGAGTTCTCAACAATTTCAAGTCAGCACCCTTTCAAATTCTCGTGCAGCTGAAAGCAAGCAGTACAAACCTAACGTATTCTATGAAGAGTCTATTTGATGTCTCCTTTTCAAACTGCTGGCTGAACTGTAGTACAAGCAAAATCAGGCTGGTTATTCTATGATATTCTAAGGGCATTCTATGTAAGAAATCAAGGAATGCACTCTCCTGTCCTATTTACATGTTTTTGGACTTCTGTCAAACCTGGGCTGCAGCATCTTTTTCTAGCATAAAGTTTACAATACTATACTATTCCTTTCTCAAACACTGCTGAGGTTCAAAACAGGGACAGTACTTCTTGTTTCTCCTAATATCTGTTTATAGTTTACAGAAATCCAGGTGAAATGGCCTGTAATTAAATTTGAAGGGGCAGATCTATAGATTTTGCTACAGGCATATCACTGTATCTCTCAACATTTTAAATGATGCTAAAAAAAAATCTCACCGGAGGAAAAAGTCCAAATATTCTCCCAAGAAAACTAGGCTAGCACACTTAAAGAACAAAAGTTTCCATAGCCAAAACCATTCACATCTGGATGCTTTTAACATTGTCAGCATGGCCAGACACCCACTTGTATTTGGGTGTTGTGCAATTCCAGCTTGAAACTCAAACTCACACCATGAATCCAGAAGAAACAGCCTAACACTGCCATCACACCCTTTCTTATAAATATTCGGTCCTAGAGAACTTCTTCCAGCTCTAGGGTTTGGAATAACCTGTTTTTAGACCAACGCGGTCTTCTCCAAACCAAGTCTTATATCCTGGCTGAATTAGCTGGAGTTAAATCAGCATAAAACTAAAATAGCACGATGGAAAGTCAGGCCTACTGTTAAATCATGCTTCTATTTTTATCTGGCAAAGCACTTAAACGTGCTTGAGATCCACAGAACTTAAGCATATGCTTAAAGTTAGTTCTGTGTTCACACGCGTTGTCAAGTCAGGGCTTATAAATCAACTGATTTTGTGAATCTGGCTGAAATTTTCAAGACAAATGACACAACGCTGATCATACATGAAAAGGGGTCCATAGGTTCAAGATGCAGAAACTTGTACATCACACAGGAAAAGCTGAGTGCTTGCAGTTTGGCCAAAAGTTCATACAATCCTAGGGAAAGGAAAAGCAATATTTCAAAGAGAACTGTGAGATGGCACAAAGCAGAAAACTAAACTTAGAGTTAAGTTCAACCATAGTAGAAAGAGGGTACAAAAAAGGTGGTGCAGGTAAAGCTAGGCTTTATCTAGCCTAGCTGTTTACTAGCACCACTGTCCAAAAGCAGATACTTAACAGACACAATGCAGGTGATGCACAGAATGGTCACAGTCTTCCAGTTTCTGGCCATCAACACCTTAGGGACTTGCAACCTCCAAGCCCACACGAGCCATTGTATTTAAAAACTTCTGATGAATGCATTCTACAGGATTTTGGCTGATCCTATCCTAAATTTATTTCATTTTGCCATTTCCAGTATGCATCATCACTTCCACAATGTAATAATGAAAAAATACTCCTTTTATTGTGCTACTATTCTCTTAGGTTCTTTAGTATCCCTAGTTCTTGTGCTACAAGGAGGACAGAATAACCAGTTCCCATTCATCTCTTCCCTATCACTCATGACTTTATGAGACTCTGTCAAATGTTGCTTCATTTTCAAGGCTGAGGAGCACTACTTTATTTAGACACCTCCATTTAAAAAAGGGACATTTCACACCTCTACCTACTCTTACTGCTCTTTTCTATGTCTTTTCCATGTCTAATACATCAGTTTTGAAATTGAGTGAGCAGTCCATGCAGCAGCCAAGACACAGGAACACCACAGGAAGATCAACATCTGTCTCTCTCCTGTATATACTTCAGTAGCATAAGCCGTTTGTTTTGTTATCAGTTATTCCAAATAGCTCCAAATATTTATCTTTGTTTTTTCATAGGTCTTCTAGTACTGGTCTGATATTTCTGGAAGATCAGCAACAATTACTGTATTAATCACTTTCCTGAATATAGAAACCATAGAAAATATACCTACCTAGAGGCACAAACATCCAAGATTATTTTCCCCTGTGTTATGTAGATTGACATTGACTTTTGCCTACCACTGTACTGTCCCGTGACTCAAGATCCACCTGCAAACGACCAAAAAGCTTGACTTATCACAGTCACAGGGACTTTTTGCCTTAAACAGTTTCCCCCCTCTATTAATTCTTTTTTCCAGGTGGGACTGTTGAAGAGTGCAGATCCCCCTGCCCCAGAAACTCAACAGGGACTGACCCCTAAAAGGATCACTGTATAGAACATGAATATTTTCTTTTGGGAAAACTGGGTAATTATAGCTGTCCTTTTCTTCATAACGTGGTTAGACCTTTTCAAAATCCATTCAAAACCTCAAGTACACTGTATTAAGTGTTATATGCTTCTCCAGATGCTTATTCATTCCTTCAAAGAACTCCAGGGTTTGCAGTACATGCCTTTAATTCACAAAGGCCATGTTAACACATCCAGAATATATTGTATTTATGTGTGCTGCCACTAAATCTGCTGTAATTTCCTCTCAATTCTTTCCTGGTACAGAAGCCAGACATAAATAGTCTGTAGGTTTCTTAAGCCCTGCTGGAACCTTTTTTAAGATTGGTGTGACATTATTTACCTCCTCTGGTATCAAGGCTGACCGAACCCAAAAGTTTCACACCAGAGTAATTTGGAACAATTGAGTGAATATCATTTGTCCTGGTGATTTGTTATTGTTCATTTCGTTGATCTGTTTTAAAAGCTCTTCTACTAACAATTCAATTAAAGGCCATTTCTTGGGCTCAAACCTTGAAGAACTTCCTATTTGCTATGCAGCCAGTGCCTTCTGCTATCTGCTACACAGTGGCATTGCTGACCTCGACTGCTCCTTCCACACCTTGGTCATTTGCTGAACCCACCATTTGCAGGCAGACTGCCAGCTCCTGTTGTATTTGGAAGAGCTTTTGTTATTAGTTTTCATGTATTTTGTGACTCACTCCTCAACTATTGTCGTTTGTGTTGTTATAGTTTTTACATTTAATGTGTAAGAAATTATATTCCTGTTTTCTTTGTTTAGGCATTTTTTCCACTTTTTAAAGGACATCTTTTTACTTCTAATAGTCCCCCTTACTTCACTGGTCAACTGTAGTAATATTTCTTGGGTTAGGTTTATTTGGGGAGCTGATGAAATATGTTTTATTCAATTCACAGGAACACTCCTTACACTCTTAGTTCATTTACCTGCTCCTTTAACATTATTTAAACTTATTAAAGAAAAACATTGCCATGGTCTTTGGGGGTCTTCAAAATGTTATTATTCCTAGAAAAGCATTGCATTTGACCATACAGTGGCCACTAATGCCAAGCAGCTCTTCAGTGCCGCAGCTACAGTTTAAACAAGGTCTTAGACCTCTCTCTTATTGTCCTATTTTAAAATGTTGACTAAAATTTGCTCTTTATATCTTAACTAGGACAACTCCTGTCTGCTTTCTTGTATACCGTCTTTCCATCACCTCTGATTTTTCTTAGGATTTCATGGATATTGTCACTGCCATGGTTATCTCTTTAAAAGGATAAGCTTATTATAATGTTTTTCTTGATTTAGCAAGGCAACTTTCAATCCATCGAGAGTGGGTGGTAAAAGATTATAACAGATAACTGATTTATCTTATTGGACTCTGACATACAGCAGACTGAGTCACTCCTCCAAAGGCAAAAAATCTATTCTTGTCATTTCTACATAATGAGTATCCTGATAGTACAGCTTCATACTAATTATCTTCATTTAGTAAGATATCTGGGAGGCTAGTACGGTAAAATTCACCCATCTTCACTTTATATACATTTAATATTTATAGAAAAGCAGAGATACTTGTAGCCTTGATCTAGCTCCCTATCTGAATGTGCCTTGTTTATACTGTGGCTTTGCTTAGACAGCTCTATGTTATTTACAGTCTGAACGTTATTGGTGGCTGTCCTATCCTGCCATGAGGACACAGAGATTTTCATGCTGAGGAACTTGTCATCAAGATGAGTGTGTTCTTCTCCAGTTCCTCATCTCAAATAATTTTAAGGACTCCCTTAGTATTAGTTTTCATTCTCAGTGCCACTAACCTGGTTGCCCCCATTTTGGAAGAAATTCCATTCCTAGCATATCACCTCTCCTCTTTCTAAGAAGTCTGAACAATGCCCTCTTCCCACACCACTTCTTCAGACACACATTGCATCTCTGCTTGTCTGGGACAAGCGTTTCTTCAGTTCTGTAGCAGAGCTCCGGTCTTTGCCATCCTCTCCTATCAAAATGTTGTTTTGGCTCCTGAAGCTTATATTTCTTGTTGGTCATACAACCATGACCAGGCATGATGCACACAAAAGTCACCAGCTCCTTTCCAGCATTCTCTCAAAGGCTGCTCAGACACTACAAGATAGAAAGCCTCCAGAGCTTAGACAAGCCACCACATGCTCCTTCCTGGCCTCATAATCCCAATTATCAATCCCACACAGCACCACAGCCTGCCTCATCCTACTCAGCAGGACTGTTGTCCTTTCACCATACATCCTGCTTAAGTGGATATACAAAGTCACCCTCTGGCAACAGAGAGTGGTCACATGGATGGTACCTTTTGTACACATATTTACTCATTCAGTCTGAAACACAATTTTTTTATTTGACTTTTTGTCTCCTAATTCAAACAGCAATAGCAAATTGAGGCAATTCTCCTAACCAGATCTCTTCCAAATGTTTGTTGTATATTCAGCACCCACAAAACAAAAAGCTTCTTTCACTGAACATCTAAAACCAACACAAAAACAGGTGAACATGTGTTTTCCAGAGAGGAAATTTCGTGCTTAGATTTCCTGTTACCACAGTCCTCACTTTTCTATGTTTAGGAAAGTTTTGTTTTATTTAGAAGCCACCCTTTTGAGGAACACAATTGTGGTATTCACATTTATTTTCTTTTTTCTAAAAACTGACCCTGTGCTTAATTTGCAGAGACCACATGGTATAGAACAGATCAAGGAGTTTGTCACAAAGACAGGCAGTACCTTCACCTCTTGGACAATTAAACATGAAATGTAAAACCTGGCACATCTTGCATTTAATCTTCTTTGCACCCCTCAGCCCCGTGCCAAAGATAAGAAATCCTTCTCCTCCTAAAAAGAAGAAAAAGATTACGGAACATATCATCAACTCCTCCCTCCAGCCCTCAATACTGACAGTTTTATCTCTATACACAAAGCTTCTCCCCCCACTTTTCTCCAGCTTGGCAGCAAAACCAAAGCTCAATGAATATTTTTTGTGTGTGTGGTTAATGGAGGATTCTGGCTGCAGTCCACCAGGAACCTTACACAACGGTGTATTAACTGCTTCTCAGTGTAACATTTTGAGTCCGGCCAAAAGGGATGTGTGTTTGCCAGTTGAGCCAACACACTGTTATTGTCTTGTCAGCGTAGTTCCTGTCTTCAGTTTGAGACCAGAGTCCACCGCCACAGCGATTTGCCACCATTGTGCCTCCAGCAGCTACCTAAGAAGATTAACCCAGTTATAAGCTGTATTCTTCCCTATGTATTTTGAGGTCTATATCTTATGTGAGGTGGGGACTGCCCATGTTCCTTCTCCTTCAAAGACATACAGGAATAATCAACCACATCACAGATTAACGCTAGGGTAAATAAAAGCAGTTCAGTTGAGAACTTTCATTTTGCTTGAAACCAGGCCTCCATATTCTTTCATCGGCTCTGAAATTTTGGCCTTAAAATCCACCTGATTGTTTGATAAATTGATTAGCAGAATCAAAAGTGCATTAGCAGAAATAAAGTGCATTTAAGAAAGCACTTATCACTGTCTCACTTTAAAAACCTCTGTTCCTCAGAGCTATCACAAGAATAACACCGACTCCATCAAAACCAGCACAGTGTCATCTCGACAGATAAATGGGCACAAAGAACTCCCCCTATAACAAAGGGCAGTATAGTTCTACCTTTCATATAGACAACATCCATGGTGCACGGTAAAAAGAAGACAGCTGCTGGATTTCTCAGATGAAGAGCCCCTTGACACTTAGGGGTCTAGCTTTGAACGCTCACCTACATCTCCCCGACAGTTTGTGGAGAGCACAGGAGCTTCCAAAGCGTGAATCATCCCAACCTAAGGCAGATGTCTAGAATGGGTAAGATGAATGGCATGGGCTGTTTATCACTCCTCACCGACCGAAGAGAGCACCCAGATGACAATCTTAGACTTTACGTCTAGGTTTTAGATAACCAAAATCAGGTGAGATGATTCCCAGCCCCAAGGTTTGCAGACACATTTCCAGACGAGCCGCAGACCCTGACAAACTTAGGGCAGAAAACAACAAGATAAAGTGCTGATGTGGAAGGACTGATCTCATTCCTTCCCTGCCGGAAAGCAGAAAGAGCTTACGTTTCAGAAGACAAAGCCCATCCTTTGCTCTCACGTCACTGCTGAAGCACAGTGGAAGAAAAGGAACTTCATTGTTTCACTTCATAGGACCCCACAGTGCTTTCTACAACACCTAAATGAGGTAGCCACCATCCACAAGGTGCTTAGGTATCACAGGACAGTAAGTAAGGCCCAGAGGAGCCACGGAGGGACTGTTGGCCACAGCATACATGAGGTGAAGGCTTTCAGGTAGGGATTGCCCTGGACAGATAGTGCCTCCTCGCCCAGCAGTACCTGCACACCCATGACTTACTCAAATGAGCAGTGGCGGCAGGGTCTGGAGCTGAGTGGGCTCAAAGACACATGATTAAGGGAAGCTCTGTGCAACTTGGAACAAATTTCCAGTTGTGAGGATCTGGGAGAGAAAGCAATAGTTTCTCCCAGAACAGACAGGATCACCATGCTTCCTATCACGCTTCAGAAAGGACAGGCACTGCAGAAATAGAATCAGAAGCCATAAATCTGACTGACCAGAAGCCCAGCTGCTCTGAATACAGCTCTGAAGTCAGGCTGCTTCTCTCTCCTAGAGGCACACACAGCCAATCAGTCATTCTACCAGCAGATAACCCAGCTACCAGCCCAGTTTCTTCACCCTCCCAGATCCCTCACCTCTCCTCAACATTCCCTCCTTCCCCCCCTTCAGAGCTATCATCAATGGAAAGTTTTGAGAATTAGCTGAAAACAACCAAAGTGCCTAATTGAAGAAGGGAAATGGCAACTTCCATCATCTCAAAAAGCTGCACCTTTCTCCTACTCATCTCAAAGCTGAATAAAGGAATTAAAAACATAGCCTGGGGCAGCCAGTAGAGATTTACAAGAAGCAGACATTAGTGTTCACTCTAAAGGCTGGGTGTGTGCATGTGAGCCAGAAGGAGCAAACACAGAGAGAGGGAATAGAAACAGAGTCTTTGCACTTAAAGAAGAGGAAGGAGGAGAAAAAAAAAAAAAAATTAAAAATAATCAACAACCTTTAAACCTTTCCTAATAAAACAAAGATCATCCTGGCAACATGAAATGCTACCCTACTTTGTTTATTTATCGACACAAAGAAAGAAGCAAGTTGGCACCTCAGAGGGTATTAAATGCAGGTTTTTTTGCTGACTGAATGACCTCAGCTGAAATATTTTCCATGACAAGAGCCCAGAAGACGCTGGCACAGTGTCAGACAATAAGATTTTCAGAGTGTATTTACATTCTATCCATGGCCCCAGGCTGTTCCAAACCCATAGGCAGGTGCTGCCTTTATCTGTTCTTTGCTCACCTGGCTCCCTAGCAAAATGTTCTGAGGCCTGCGGCTCAGATGCCTTAACTGTTTGCTGCCTGGTGCTTAGGAAGCTTCAGAGACATCTGTGATCCTGGCAAATAGAGATGGTGGGTCCAGTGCCCCTCAAAGCAGACCAGTGAGTGGCACATAAGGAGTTTTTCCAACAAGCAGAGGGAAAACTGTGGTGATGCAATGGCAAGAGACAACTAAAAAACCAGATGAATTCATGCTGAGAAGAGATACTTTTAAAAAGAGGCAGGGAGATGGTGGTTCTTCCAGGGCTACGCTGCATTCACCATCACTTGGGATCTTTAAGCTAGGTCTGGATAGTTCTCTAAGAAGAAACACTCAAGATCCTGCAGAAGACCAGAAGAGAGGATCACAATTACAACTTCCAGCCTTGAAACCTATGCAGGAAAATACGCCACCGTCAAGCAGGGGATGGTCCCCAACCCACATCCCTACAGCAGTGGACAAAAGAGAGGGAGTCAGACTAAGCCACAGAGAACCACAGGGTTGCATCCTTCAGCTCCATGGCACAAATTCCCTGCATCACAGGCTTCCAGCTACATATTCTTCCACAGACCAGCTCCTGACCTGGTCTTCAGCAAACTGATCTGTTCCATCCCTGTGGTGGAAAAACTCTTTGCTCAGTTTAATTTGGCTTCTAATACACAGCTCCACTCTCTTGTAATAAGCCTCCAGGAGATGCTGCGAGAGGATACGCCCTTAATACCATGCAACCAGGAAGAATGATAATTGCACTTCTAACAGCACTATGTACAAGGCAGCCACCAAAGCAGAGGAAGCATGAATTAAAGCAGGATAAAAAGGAGGGGCTCTACCATCTACCTAATAAGGTATTATTCATGCTTTTGGAAAGCTTCCTTGCAGAGAGATAAAGAGAGACATAATGGGTAGTCAGAAGCAATTTTGTCTGGAAAAGGAAAGGCCTGGCTGCCATCTCAGAGCTCCACTGTCATGCTGGACTCAGCTTCTACCTTCAAGCCTTCAGTTCCTTTCTCTTTCCTATCTTCTTGCCATGCATCCTTGCTTAACCCCTTTCACACTCGAGTCAGTTCCCCCCTCTTTGAGTGCATGGCCCGGGTCTGGCCCACTCACACCTTCACATGAGTTCCCTCCAGTCCAGATTCACCCAACCAAGGAAAACTACTTTTTTCCTTTCCTCTTCCCTTTCTCTCATTCCCATTTTCCGTGCAAAGTTCAACTCAAATTCAGTCCATGCTTACAGCATGCAAAGTGTGTCCCCTTTCACATGCTTCCTCCCACCCACACCTATAAGCTCACTAATGCCATCCCACACAAGAAAGATGTATACTTCTAACTTTGCTTGTAACTGTATTTATGTATTTATCTTGCCTTACTTTTCACCCAGGAAAAAAAATATGACCTTACTCTCCAACAAATTTATCATCACAAACTTGCACTCATTAGCACAAAAAAATGCTGAATTTTAAGCATCTTCCCACAAGTAAATTAACCACTGCTCACTTACATAATCTGTCACTGTCCTTCCAATGCTGTCAAACTGGCTGTCATAATTTATAAGTATCTTGCAGCCTCTGCCACTTCTGAAGCTGCTCCCATCTGTGCTCAATGACGGAGCTGTGCAGAACTTGCCATGCTGGGAAGTGCACCTACATGAAGCTTTTGCTTCCAGGCAGAAAAACTTACAAACAAAAAAAACCTCTTTATCCTTCAGGTCATATTTTGTAAAGCTTTCAGATACATGGTAGATGGATCCCTAGTGTGAATTTCAAAGGAACCTGATAAAGTCCCATCAAAATCACAGCAATTTGGGTATCCAAAAAGCTAAGGCTCTGTGAAACCTCTGTATGAATCTTCAGGAACTAAAATGCCTTTGGAAACAGGAACTAGGTGTTAAATGTTTAACCAGGGCTGTAGGCAGCTCTTTGGTGCCTACTCCTGTGTAACATCAGACGCATACATGCACTAGGTAAGACCACCACACAAGTAGATGTACAGAGAACACCTTTTCAAAGGTGTCTCTCCCCTGGCTCAGCACTCCCATCCTAGTATCATTACACTTAAAAAATAATAATCATCCAAACAGAAACAAAACAAACAAAACCACCCCAACAATACACTCAACCAATCAATCTATAGTCCTCCTGGGGTGAAATAAATACGTTATGAAGAGCTCCTCTCAGGTGGAACAGCAGGGATAAAAATGGAAGAAAACATCAGACTAACCAGGTATTGCACATGGTATCTGTCATCTCCCAGTCCCAGCAGGAACTCTGAGTAATGCTTGAACACAATGGTGCTGCCACTGTCCAACCCAAGGAGATCTTTTAAACAATGCCTCATCGATAATCCTGTAAGGATTTTCAACTCTGTCCTGTATAGCATTTTAATTACTCTTGCTGTTTCAGGAGCTCAATCATTTACAGAAGGTATTTTCATCCCACTAATTGTAGGTTTCCCAGAGGACTCAGTACAGTATTTCATGTCCTCAGTGCTTTTAAATGCTTCGGGAAAGCATCCAGACATCCAGAAGTTAATTTTTTTGTGTGCCTATGGTTCTGGGGAAGAAGAGGGCAAACCAGGGAAAGGAAGATTTTTAGGCCTTAAACAAAAAAAAGAAATTCTGGCTGTCACCTTTCAGGAAAAACAATTCAAAAAGATTGTATTTCAAAACATTGTAACAGCCTCATTTTAAGTCAGTAGCAAGCCTGGAACTTCCTATTTCTAATGCTAATAACATGCAGCTATACCCCTGCACAGGGCAAAGTAATTCCATTAGTTAGTAGCCAGAGGTTGTATCTGTATCACTTATGGCATCCACCCTAGGGAGTGACTCCCAGGACAGGTAGTACAGAACACCGCATGCTGACACTGCCCAGGGCCAGCTTGGCTCTAGAGCAGACTGGCCATGCCCACAATGCATGGCACTTGGCCTTATAAGACATAATAGTTGCTTGTGTCTGTGCTTGAAGACAACATGCCTAAAATAATTTGAGAGTAGTGTTGCAGTCCACAGAGGCCACGTTTTTATAGCCTGTGCTGAAGGGCTGTGTCGCACGCCCTGCAGAAGGGGCAGGGAGTGGCGGGGTACGGCCGAGAGCACAAGGTCTGAGGTAGCATGGAAGGACTGTGAGAGGCAGAGGGAAGCCAAACCAGGCACAGTGCTCTGTTGCCTGCTGCACGCAGTCCTGAAAGTCTTCTCTCAGTAGGGTCTAGCTGTTTCACCCCAACATCAGACATAAAAACGGGCTGGGAGTTTGAGATGTCTGGCAGTGTAGGTATATTAACTGCAGGCTGTCACCCTTCTGAGCAGGCAAACCATTACAGAGTCAGAGACCCAGAGCCTCCAAATACATTAACTAGAGCCATGTATTTTGAAGGAGTGAAAGAATGGAGAGTTCCAAGTGTATCTCTATGGCATATCTGAAAAGCAATAATTGCATGCTACTGCATTTCCTGGAGTGGTGGTAACATCATCCCTTCCCTTCATGCCAAGGAAATTTAGACACAGCCCAAGGAAAAAAAATGCAATTCCAGTGGAAAAAAGGCTGAGAACTGCCAAGTCTCTGGAGCTCACAGCAGTGGGAGGAGGATGGAGATATAACAGGTGGGGGTCTGTAACCCAAAGGAGAACCTCTTTTTCCAGCCCCTTCCTATTGAGTACAAAGTGCTCTAAAGTAAAGATGACATTCAGCCTTGTTTTACCTGATCCTGTAATGGTGGAAACGGCTCACAAGTGCTGTCCCACAGACAAAGACACTTGAGCATTAACTGAGTCATGGTAGCCCTCCATATAACTGCTCTTAGTTATGTGAAAGATAGGTTTGGCACCTTGGCTTATAACAGGGGCTGCGAGCTGATCAGCAATAAATTATTTGACCGCTGTACCTCAACCATGACCTTAAGTCTTCAGGAAAACAAAAATCTTCATAATTATAATCTCTAGACTGCCATGGTATGCAGATCCCAGGAGGTAAGCCTGATTTGCTCTGGCTTTCAGTGAGTGAGAAACTGCGTCACAAAACCCATTATCACAGCTGACATTAACCAGCAAGCATCTTGCTAATTATCTCTGCAAAAATACCCAGTTGAAATGGCCTGGGCAAACCAAAAGACCTCTACCTGCATGAGAGATGTCCACACTGATGTGAATTGGCTGCTCATAACATGAGAAGATGCAGCAGTTCTGCCAGTGCTGAAGAAGTCTTCCTTCAGCAGCTCTTTTTGTAGCTCTCTATAAATGTTTTTCGATGAAGATTAAAAAGGATGGATCTTAGCACAGGCTCGGAATTGAATTGAATGTAGCTCCACTAGCCAAAAATAAAAATAAGGACAAGACAATCAGTTGGGAACTTCTTTGTACTTAGGTGTGGTTCTACTCAAAAAGATTACATAGAGTGCAAAGACAGTACCACTAAACCCATTACCCGAAACAGTGACCTGTGGGTCCTGTCCTCACAGCAACATTATCCTGAGAGAATTCACTTGCACTGCCTGCAACCCTGCACCCCAGCACTCTCACCTGGCATATCTGTCCAGGGTGGACCACGAAATATTCCAAAAATGGAACTTTTACATCCCCTGCAGGGGTACAAATCACAGAACAAATGCCATGACTCAGATACTGCCTGGAACATATAATGAGGATATTAAACTAGATCATCATTTTATAGGTTACTTTATTTTTAATTGAAAAAAAAAAAAAAAAGAAAACACAGAAGCCAACCAACCTACATATTTGGCCTTCAGATGAATTTTTGGTTTTACGTGACAGCTTTTTCCCCTACTTATAAATTTGCATAAATACTGTCAAGACAGGACATGTATGGGAAAGAATATGCAAAAGCCAGAGCTAAGCCCAGCTGCCTGCCTCTCCCACTGTGCTCTGCCAGACAGCAGAGATCAGCCAGGGCTGGTACTGGAAACAGTTCCCCCCTGTGTATGTCACTAGATCAGGGGCTTGGTCCTGCTGGCATGCAGGACCAAGCCTTTCCTGACAGATCCTACATGGAGAACCTAGTTTCTGTTCACTCAGCCCTTTCCCTGCACAGTCACTGTGATGATGGGGGCGGGGGGGTTGCTTATTTGCGTGTGGGAACTGAGAAGAATAAGCTTCGATGTGACCTTCCCACCAGGAAGCTGCTGCCGTTCCCCTGCCAAAGGGGAGAGCAGGAGCAGCACGGCAGGGAAAAGATGAGGATGCTGGAAGGGAGGTGTCAACGTGAGGTTGTGCTTACCCACACAAGGGCACTCTGCACAGATTTAATTCAGCTGGTGCAAACTCCCAAGCTGACACTTACTTGGGGTTCAGGGAGGTTTATCCTAACAGGATTAGGAAAGGTTTAAGCCAAACCAAAAGAGAAGAAAGCACACAAGCGCTTTCACAGCTTAGAAAATAAACAAATACAGAGCAAATCTGCCTTTAGATATAGCCAAAGCAACCAGAGCTCCCTTCCCAGCAGCTCTCCTCACAGACAGCATTTTATCTAATGCCATCCTCTTTGCCTCTTTTCCTGCTGCAACCCTACCTTGCCACCAACTCGGTGCAGAAAATTGCTGTACTTTACACCTACATCCTGTGAAATAACTTGCATCACTCCAGAATCTGGCCCAAGCAGCCACACTGGCACATGAAGAAGTGTAGAAAACAGCTAAGTAAATGGTTTTGTCCCTCTAAGAAGGCAGTGGGCAGCAGAGCGTGCCTGTGTTTTGAGAGCCTGGCAACGTCCTGCAGTAGGAAGAGCCACAGGCAAAGCAGAGCGAGGCTCCAGCTGCTGCACCACATTCAGCACAAGGAGGTTATTGCTCAAACCAGGTCCCACTAAGGCTTCCAAAATCCCTACTGGTAGGAAAACACTTCCCATTTAAACATCACCTTCCAATGAGGACATTAATACAAGTTAAGCAAAAGGGCATCTGCTGCCTGCCCAAGTAGAACTGCTGCCACCTCTACTGAGCTCTGCAGCGGCTCAGCCGGAGGTACAACGTGACCGAGCAGTGAAAGCAGCTTTACTGCATCCTCCTGACAGGGCAGGGTGGATCTCCATCTGCAGGGTGTGGTCGCCTTGAGATGGAATTTGGTTGGGACTCTAGGGTAATAGCAGGAGTCCCATGATGTTCGCTCTCAAAGGTGAGGATGTTGGTTTTACATTTTTTCCAAAAGGTTAGGAGTTGTGGTGAGCCTAATCATTCTGGCATGTCAGCCTGTGCTATCTAGGGGGAAGAGCACCACCTTCTGAATTACCAAGTCAAATGACTGTAGCAATCAACTCTTCCTTCTAAGTCCCCATCCAAAAACAAACAGGCCCAACCCTGCTTAACTTATGAGATCATAGCCCAAGGCAGTGTAGCTCTCTGGGACATCACTGCCTCACCCATCATCTACAAACATCAGTTGTGCAGGGATGGTACAGATCTCTCCCAAATTTTACTTATACAAGGATCTCTGCCCAGCAGAAAGTGCCTGCAGCACCTCTCTGAGGTGGTAGGTAACCTGCACAGCCATGGATAAAGGACAAAGTGGTGGAGTCATCAGGAACATGTACTGCATAGAGATTTAACCTCTCCTGGCTGGCTCCCAGTGAAAACCTCTTGCCCAAGCTGGTGCTTGTCATTCAAAGACTGCCTTTTGTGAACCCTGCTGCACCAACGCTTTGCTGCTGCTCAGCTCCACTCCAAGTCACATATTCATCTTCCCATCATCACTTCACAACCTATTTGCCTTGTTAAATCACTAAGAGAAATTGTTTTTCACTTGATATCTTCAAATCAAAGCTGCCTAAGCTACAGATCTTTCTTATGTAAAAGCATGTTGCTACCCTTAATGGGTTTCTCAAATGCATAATCCATAACTTACATTTCAGAAGTCATGAAGTCTTCTTGTCCTACAATTCAGGCCTGGCCCAATACCTTCTAAAGCAAAAGCAAAAAGTTCTTATTGGCTTTTTCCTTGGATCTGGCCTTTTCATAGCATTGGTTCTCTGACCTCAATGCAAAAAAACTTCACTATTGCTTGAAGAAGCAACTTTATTCATCCACATCTTGCATGACTAAACAGGTATGACAAGCTGCAGAGATTCATGAAAGGTCAGGCTGTGACTCTGAGCTGAGATCAGAAGGTCTGAATGCTGAACCCAAGCTCTTTAACCACTGTCTACAACTTTCCATTAGGTGCTTTGCAACACAAAGAACCATGAAACAGAAAGAAAAGGGAGAAAAATAGCTATTAATCCTCCCCCAGCTGAGGCAGAAGTGCTGCTGCCTGGAGTATATAACTGGTATATCTGATGACCATTTCATAATTCTTTTCTTGGGCATTCTGCTTGACAGCCTGGAATTAATTCCACTCAATAGTTTCATGAACAAAATCAAATTAAATAATTGAGAATATGTATACTACTTCTACAGGCAACAAAGCTAGAAAGAGCTCACATTATATACAGCAGAAGACCAGAAGTCAAAGTGATCTTGATGATCTGGACAAATTGGGGAGGAAGCTTTAATTTAGTAAAAAAACACTGCAAGATACTCTGTAAAGGCATCCTTCCTCCCCAAGGCATCCTTCCTCCCCACTCAACATAAGTAAAGTTGGATTGCTTCTAGCCTCAGACTCACCCTTCAAGAAAGAAGTGGACAGACCACAGAGTCTAGAGGAAAACAGAAGGCTGGGAAATAAGATCTCCAACAACTGAATGAGCTGGGGTGTTTAAGCAAGAGGAGAGCTGTTTAAAGGAGCAAGAGGGACATCTTCCATTGTGGAAAAGGCCATGCAAGAAATGGGTTGGACATCAGGGCTTCAAACCAGCCTTCCTTCAGAGGCTATATGATAATTTCACTTTTGATTCCTGGTGCCATTTCTGTAATAATTGTATGCTTTATGGCTAAGAAGGAAGCTTGAAATATAATTTAAGTGCGATCTAAAGATTAAAAAGGTCGAGGTTAAAAAAAAAAGCTTGAAAAAAAGTTTGTCTTATGTCATGATTTGGCTCATGCTGGATGAGAAGATCCAGAATTTTTGATCACCATTTGGCAATGCTTACTTGCTTCCCTAAAGGGTTTTTAAATGGCACCAACATTTTATCACCCATATTACCTCCTCACATTGTCTATGATTTTACTGATGTATCTTGAGCCTGATGCAGCTCTCCAAAGTACATCAGACTGCACAGGGATGTGGAGCACCTCTATATTGTTTTGCAGCTTAGCACCACATTATCCCTTATTTTTCTACACTTTCTAAATCTCAATCTAATTTGTTCTGAACTGACCTATGTAGGCCTTGTAGCACTCTTCACCTCCCAAACTTCACTCTCTGTGCCCAGCAAGCATTAACATTCAGAGTAAGTTTTCCCTCCAGGTATGATCTTGGCTTTCTTTCAGAGAAGTCTCATTTTCCTACCTTCACGCACACTTGTATTTCCTTAAAGAGCCTGAACTCCCATTAAATAGGAGAGTCTAAATGACAAGTGTTAAAATAATTTTTTAACCTATTCTCATTCAGTAGGTGCAGTCTGGGTGCTGTCTCCAGCCTACTCAATAAGCTGTGCCCTTACCAACACCAGCATCTCATATTTATCCTGATTTTAAGTTCCTTGTAGACAACAGAAAAAAAAAATTAGCAACTTGTGTGGATCACATCTAAAACCACGTGCATAAGTTCAAAGATAATTAGCCCAGTAGTTGCTAAATGCTGTGCAAAGCACACATTTAACAGCTAAACCTGATTTTAATCTTTGCTTAATTCTTTTGCCAGAGAGTCTCATTCATAGTGAAGCAGCTGTCTAAATATCTCAGCCCCTTGGGGCGAGAAGACAAGGGAGCCTCTTGCAATGCTCTTGAGTGACCCCAACTGGCTACTCCCCCAGCAGCACCTAAAAACCACTTCCAGCTGAGGCATGGGATGCCAATGGGGCTAGATCCCCCAAAAGACCATTTATCTGTGAAGTACCACAGTTCAGGTAACCCTTCTAAAAGTTGTAACAGAAAGTTGGGTAGGGAGAGTAGTAAGATTCATGCAAAGTAATGGCCTTATTAGTTAGGAAGTACCAGGATTTGCCTCCCACTGCCTTCATGCTGGCTAGGCGTGAGCCACCAGTTACTGCATCCTTTGCCCCGTGTGACAGTTAACAGAGTCTGCCCTTTGGGTCAAAAAAGCCCTTAACAGACAGAGGCCAACTGCAAATGGTGGGACAGTTGCACCCCTGTTGTACCCAAAAGCACAAGACTATTTTTTTCTTTCATAACACCTTGTCTAATCTTTGTCATGCTATGAGCATCTGCTTGTAGTTATACTCCTTAAAAGTAAGTAAATAGGGTATTTTTTTTAATCATCTCAAACAGCCTTCTGCAGAATGTGATCAGACATTAGTGCTTTCTGTAGCCAGGCAGTGTACACAGAGCCACAGAAAGAGATTAATTTGTTGTTGTGTCCTTGTGTCATGAATCTACTCTCTGTAACCATAGTCTCTTCACTCCAATGTCTTGATATTCTCAATATTTAGGGGACCAAGACATTACTGTGTAACCAGGTGATTACCTCTGTACACAGGAGACATAATGCACCGAGATGGGCAGGAGCAGAAGGAAGGAATATGCCCATTCCTGTGGTGTGATGAGAATGTAAGCTTTGCTTCTTCCCAAAAAGGCTGGGGCACTCCTCAGATGCAAACAAAGGCTGGCTATAATGTTAGTATTAAAATGCTCGTTATGGTGTGGCTGGTTTGTTTTTTATTTTTGCTTGATTAGTTTCTCTCTTATTGGCCCTTAGGTTCTAAAATATAGGAAGTGACATAAAACCTGCATTATCTTCAATACATACCTGACATTTAATCAGACAAGGCTTTCTGTTACAACCACCCACTAGTCCTTTCTTCTCTCAGACCCTAGGAGCCCAGCATCTTGTGCAAGAAACTGAGATGAGAGCGGGAAGCAAACCTGGGAGAGGAGAGGACACATTGCAAGAGACATTTGGAAAGCAAACAGCCACCACAAGACATTTTACTTTCAGGCCCATGTTCAGTCAGTCTAACCTGTCAGTCAGTCCCTCTGCCAAATATTTCCCATTGGGTGACACTCAGCTCAGCACCATACTTTTGTCCCAGGAACCACTCCTCAGAGACACAGTGCTGATCAAGAGTACTAAGGGCTTAGGAGGAGTTCGAATGCCCTCCAAATGGCAGGGAGTTCTATTTACCTACTCACTTACCTAAGCTGTACAGTTAGCTAATAGCTTGCACAGCACTTTGAAGCAGGTAAGCTCTAGACAGAGCCGCATTAGAATTAGTTATATGAAAGCTATCATGAAGAAAAAGCTTTTTTTAAAAAAAAAAATTTCCATCAGGTTCCCTATAAACCCAGTATCTCCAGGTCTGAAAGAGTATTAGCTCACACAAGAATGATAAATGCCTGGTCTTAAATAAAGACACAATGGGACTCAAAAATTACACCTAAAAACTACAGAAAGGCTTGCCCAGAAATTGAGATTTAAAAAATAACAACAAGTCCATTTGGGATCCTTTAGACTTGCCTGCAAGACCTGCAGCCATCTTCATAAGATTTCACACCCACACTATGATTATAGAAACCCTCTTCTCTTGCAAAATCAAGCAGAAAACACAGTCTAGCACAAGACAGGTAATAAAACCGTGAGACCGACAGCTTTACTCTCACCATTGCTACTATTCCCAATTCGAGGTACCCTTTCCCAGCTTTATCATCCAGGAAATTCTACCCTTTCCTTCTCGTGTGAGGCTGATGGTTGCTGGGGGCCTCCCACAGCTCACCAATGGGTGCTTGCAGGATACAGTTTCAGATCAGTGTTCTTGGCTGGGTGGATAAAAATACAAATATATCAAACCACAACCAAAAAAAAAAGCCTCTGGCAACCCAGAAGAAAGCTAATAGTCATTATATTCATCTGCAGGATGTGAACTTTCTCTGTCCTTACTGACTTCTCTTATTAAGCAATCATCAAGCACTGATAGGAATTTTTTGCAGGAAGCTGGAGTACAATGTGTTCATACGAAAAACACCAATAGAGCAGGCAGCCAATATAGGCCACTTGACATTTCAGGAAATTAAGTTATACTCTGGTCCCAGATTATGAGTTCAGCAAGACCCATGAGGGAATTCTTTGGAGACCTGCTGTGCTTTCATTTCAAATGTGATGGCCACATAGGCTAATTGAGGGCAGTAGCCCTGTGTGCTCTGTCACAGCCATCCTGCTGCCCTTCCTCTGTCCCAGCAGCTCAAAGCCTGCATGTCTCAGCCAGCTTTGTCCTTCAGATGCTGAGTGTGCTGTTCTGAGAGTGAGAAAAAAAAGAGGATTTTGAAGGTCAGAAACACCCAGTGAAAAAAAGAATAAAGTTTTAAAGACAGCCTCAGATCTCTGTCAAACAGAGCTGAATGTATTTTTTGGGATGTGAAGTTCAAAGCCCAAAGAATCTCACCCCTGAATGACAGATCACTTGGGGTTTCCAGGTATTGCAAGTACAAGCTGAGGAGACAGGGTCAAGCACTAAAGCTCACAAGCTGAACAGATTTATAGGTTGCTTTTGTCCACGTCATTGCCAGGAGGGCAGAAAGGAGAAGTTTGCACAACAGCGATATATGGGCCAGATGTGTGGGAGATGAAGAGACAACCATCCTGAGATGAAGGGAGCAGCCATCAAGGCTGGTGTTTGTTCAGCCATATTTCTGGGGCAGCTCCTGCTGGCAGACATAAGGACAGCTGTCAGTAAGCTGCCTCGCACAGAAACATCCTCTTTTTCACCTGATACAAGGGTGAGGCTGGTTAGGGAAGCTGTGAGGTGCCACCCATGGCAGCTGTGTCCCAGCAGGCTCTCATCTGCTAAGCTGGCAAAAGAAAACCAGCTATAACAAAGACAACACACTCATCCTTTGTAAGGAGGACAGAGAGAGGAGGGAACTCTGGAAGCTCCCAGGGACTGTGCCTAGGTAGTGTTTCTCTCAGAGGAGAACCACAAAGTCTCTGCTGGTTGAAATTTGCTTTGAGAAACTAAGAGTTGCACAGGAACAAGGACAGTTCAGGTCCCCAAGGCTCTTGGCGTCTCTCCATATTTTCCCATCTGAAATGACTGGACCACCTTGGAAAGCTCGCACGACTGCAGCCAGTACTGCTACCGTTCCCAGTTAAATGTACCTTGGAGGTATCACACAGGGAATCACCATGTCCTCCTTATGTTTATTTGATGCATGCTGAAGGTCTCTCTTTGAGGCCACAAAAGTGATCAGTGCATGCCAGGTATGGCTTTGGACTGATTTGGGAGGGGTAGCTGCCCCACTGGTGCCTCACTATTAGCCTGTGCACACAGCCTTGGTAAGAACTTTGCTTCAATACCCAGCTCAGTTTTCATTCTGCTGTGTGACATCAAGCAAGCAGACAAAACGGAGATCCGAGGAGCTAAAAAGACCTGCTTGAGATCACCCAGCTGGTTCAGAGAGGATCAAGAAGCAATCAGTGCTCCTCCATCCCCATCCTTCTGGCAAAGCCCTACTCCTGAAAGAGGAGCATTGAGGGACAAATCAAGACCAGTAAACTCTAACCAGTGAAGCAGTATGAGGCTATACAACCACCCAGCTACAGACCAGCCTAACCAAGAAGCCAAACCCTTTTGAGGAAGGAGCATTGAGAGTCCCATCACCTTCCATCCCCTGTAACATTTACTCCATCACTTGCAATGGGCTCACACAGGGAAGTCATGTGAAGGTAAAAGGCTTAATTAAAACACTAATGCTGCAAACATTCACCTCCATGTAGGCGTGGAAACCTCCAAGTTTCCTTTTTATTATACGGATGGGATCCTGCTTTTCATTGGCACAATAGAAAATAGCCACAAAAATTCCACACACGCAGCATCAGACCCTGCAACCAGTCTCAACACGCAGAGCGTCAGTAATAAAACACACCCCTATAGGGATTTAGTACCTTGGCTTGTGCTCTGCTGGGGGACTTGGGCAGGACTTTCACTCTTCAGACATTAAAAAAATATTAATTATAATCACCTCTGTCATTATTTCAACCCCCGCATCCCCCCCCCTTTCCTGTCAGCAAAGGGGGAATGAGCCATGTGCTGATGGGATTGTAGATTTACATGAATCAGATGGGGCCAAATCTCTGTCCGTGTGTGTGTGTGTGTGTGTGTGTATTGCATCTGTCCTGGAAATCAAACAGCAGCTTTAAAAAAGGGCATCCTGGGAAGGGCCCTCAGGTGCCAAAGGAGAAATTCAGGGAAATATCTTTTATTAAAACAATTACAACAGCTGCTGCATGTATTTCCTTATGCACTTCTGCAGGCACATTCCCCCTTCCTGTCCCCCTCACACACTCCTCTGCCACAGACACTCTTTTAGTTAGTAGTTTTCAGCTTAAATCTGTGCAGGACCCACAGTCCTTCTCTTACCAAGATGCTGTACCCCCTGGTGCATTTGTCCCCCTCACCCCAATCCATGTCCTGTCTCGTTCTGTCCCACCAGAATCAAGTGAGTCTCCAAAGTGCACACAGAGGGGAGGTTTTGTGCTGGTACCAGCACAGACACTGCAGCCAAGAGGGTGTTTGAGAAGGCTAGCCAAGGCAAGGCTTCCCAGGGCTTCTGAAACTGGCTCCTTTCTTATAGAGATTCCCTTTTCTTCCCTTTCTTACTGTCTCTTCCCATGAACTGAAGTGGTTGTGTCCTGCAACATCCTCTAATCAATGGTTGAGTGAGGGGTAAACACAACAAAGTCTGAGACTTGACTTAACTCTTTGCCAAACACGTCTGTGCTCGTTCATATACATGGAAAAATAAAACAACCAAAACCATCCAGCTCCCCCTAACAATTTGCAAAGTTCCTTCCACAATGCTTGGAAACCTTCTCCTCTAGGCTCCTGGTCAGACTAGTTGCAAGGTGCAACTCCTGATTTTCCACTACACCCTTCCATCCCATTGTCACCTTCTCATTTCAGTTCTTCTCCACCCACGTGTATGAGCTATCCCACTTTGGCCCTTTATTTGGTATCTAGTGTGGAAGCTTGACTGGGATGGAGTCCCAGTCTCCTTGTTAGCACTCTGTGTAACATCCACCAACATGGGGCAGCAATCCATATCTAAAGACTTCAAGAGGGAATCTGTGAGCCCATAATAACAAGGGGACATGTAACTATGCTGTCTGTCATTGAAAATTCTGCAAAGAGTCGGCAAAATACAGACACACTGCTATTCTCCCTCCTCTTAAACACACTCCCCTCCTTTCTGGTCTGCCTGCAATGCAAACTGGGTTTGGGAAGAACCTGGGGCTTCAGGGAGGACCACTGAGTGGGTCAGGCCATCCCAAGACATGCTGCATGGTGGCATACCAAAAAAACCCGTAGTCTAAGCCTGTCAGCTTCATTTTCACCTTCAGTGCTGCTGCTTACACTTTCACCTGACCCTGCACCCTGTCACGGCTGAACACGTACCAGATGCTGCTTTTCAGGTCTGTTAGCATGACACCTTTGCTTTGTGCAGGTGTTGTCAACCACACTTGCACACAAAGCAGGGCAAAATCCAGCCTGAGCTGAAGAGCAGTGCTCCAAGGTGATCACTAGAGGCTACATTTCTTCTTGCGGGCACCGCCCCGCAATGATGCACCATGATGCTACAGCGTATAATGGCAAACACTATCTTGCTCATGGAAGACACTTACTTTCTTTATCCCCCATAGTTGGTCTGTCCATGAAAATGGTTTGGCCCTGCTCCAGCCAAGTCTCTGTTCATTTGGGGTACACTGGGAGAAGCAACTCACTATGCCCCAACTTCTGCATATGGAAACTGCAGGGACATAAGGCTTCTGAAGCTCAAAAAAGAATCTAAAAGGGACAAGGGTTAAATAGTTGTTAATAAACCCCAGTAACTCTCCACTTGCCTCAGCAGCATCTGTCCACTTGCAACCGATATCCCACTAGCCTTGGTAAAGAGGTCAATAAGCAGACAGAAAACCTTTTGACCTGCAAGACGGCCATCATTCTACCGGTGAAGGCTTGCAAACGTCAAGCACCTTTAACAGCAGTGCTTCAACTCTGAGACTGGAAGGAGTGTAAGAGCATCTGCAATGGACTCATAGTAGAGTGCATAAAGGTCTCCCAGAAACCTGACACCTAGATGGGCAAAGCATTCACGTCTGTGAAATGTTTCTGTAGGGGCAGAAAATTGGCTGATGCTGTTAAAGATCTAGCCCAGCAGCCCGGTACATTTCCTAAAATAACGAGATGGTGGCATTTGGGATCCTCCCCCACAAAACCTGCCAGCAAATGCCCCAGCAATCCCATCGTGTGTTCACCCCTGTCATCACGCTTTGCTGGGCATTAGTGGGGGACAGCACCCCACCCCTAGAAAACATGGGGCATTCTTGGCACTCTGCCCCGAAGGCAAGGTCATCAGACGCAATGACGAATTCTTTGCCTGCCATATCCGCGGTGGTATGCAGGGGAACACAATCCTGCCCCAAGCAAGAGCCAAGTTTGATTAGGGCTGATTGCTCCAAGATCCTTCCTGAAGGATCTTGCAAAGAGGGAGTCATTGGCCATTCAGAATGAGCCCAGAGACAAAAATATGAAGGCCTGTGGGGAGTTTGGCGAGGTCTCCCAAAGATATAAAGAGCAGCAGCAGATCCCATGAGAACAGACTTTCTTTCTGGTCAGAAGTACAGTGGAAAGTGGCACTTCTCCCACTGCCCTACAATCCAGCATGCACAAGTCACCACAAATGGACACAGCGGAGCCTTCCAGGCATCCCTTCCAACTTGGCACTGACTTGGCCCTTGGAACAGAGAAACTTTGGACTTTTCCAAAATGATCCGCCTGACACAAGGCTCAAATACTTGGCTGAGCAGAGTTGGGATCCACCCTCATTCTCCTTCAGGCACCCTCTGTGGGACCTTCGATTGGGTCCTGTTTTCTCTACTTTGAACTTCAGTTCTCCATTGAGGACAACAGCCCTTTCTCAACTCAGTAGAGAGCTGTGTCTAAACTCACTAGTACTGGGAGGACACTCTGGTATCACAGTATTGGCCTTGCCCCACCCCAGCCAGCTCTGGAGCACAAGCTTTGTGAAGATTTCCCCCCTTTTGCTCCACAGTAGCATGGCAATGCCATCAGAGATGTCTCAGATCTGCTGAGACTCACAGAGCTCTGGAGGAGTCTAAAGGGCAGATCCAACCCAACGTGCTAGGCTGACTTAGTGCTTCTATACTTCCTCTAGCCCTAGGAAGTGGGACTACCACTTTGGCTGCCATGTCAGATCACAGCCTGTGAAATGACAGTTCAAGTCCAAAATACATTTATTTTCCCTGTGTGCAAAATACATCCTAGTCTTACGTGTTGTCTTTCTTCTCCTGTGATGGAAACTCACACTGCTTCAGCCAGTGCACAACAAAGGAAACTACAGAAACAGCAAACATTAAGAAAACCCTGTCCTAAAGTCTCCCACCACCACATTTTATCCTCGTTTTGCAAATGCAACAAACAAAACAACCCTACAGCAGCTAAATGCCTTGCCTCAGAAAGTACATGCATCCCTGTGCCAAAGTAAACACTCTTGTGGCTAGCTTAAATCAAAAAAGTGCACTAGCAAAGGAACAACAAATTGGTTCAAATTTTGTGCACTCTGTGGAAACATCCCCAAGTGAAGAGGAGAGTAAAATAACCACAGTGGGAACTTCAGTGCACACTCAGCCTGGCACCCTTACCTTCAAACCAGCTTAGGAAGTATAAAAGTAGTCTTCCTACAGCTGTCACATAGATTACATGCCAATCAGCTTCCCACTATCACTGCAGGTTTAGTGGTAGTGCGGTGTAAAAGGTACCAAGGACCATCCAGTTAACAAAGAGAGAAAGGATCACACGGCCCTGTTAGCTGGTTGCACAGGAGGCCTGGTTACAGACTGGTTGAGAGCTGCAATAGGTGCAGGAAGCCCTCACAACACATGTCCATGCACTCATTGACAGCAACACGATGATGTGGTGATGGAGGGGAAACAAAAGAAGAGAAAGAACTCTACTCTCTTCACATGGAACTTTCTTTTCTCCTTGAGTTCATGTGCAAGCACTGAATTCTGGGATATGAGCAAGTATCCAACAACTCAACCCAAACCTGATCCTCAGCCAGTGGAGGCCACCAACCTGAGACTAGAAAGGGCTGGGGAGGGGAGAGATGAATCTCCCATTTCCACACAGGGCTGTGAACTGGCCTGGCCTGGCTTGGGCTCTGATGATAACTGAGCTGCAGAAAGAGCCCGAGAGCCACAGCTCCAGCCAGAGTCTCAGATTCAGCTGGATGCAGGCTGAGGACAACACCTTTTAGACTGGGGCAGAAATCTCACCTGGAGTTTGGCTTCAGGGGCTCAGGATTTAAGTTCTATTCTTCCAGTACATCAGCCACCAAATTCTGTTTTTTATGAGGATACACTTCAGTGTGTCCTAAGTGGATTCAGACAAAAACCCAGCCTTATGCTGAAGGAAGAGCACTCAGATACACTTTCACCAGTTGAAAGAGTCTAATTAAACCTGTGCAATTTTCCCAAAGAGGCAGCACCATGCACCTTGAAATCAGCAGCTCCTGTCAAAGCCCAAAGCTGTGAGATTTATGCAGGTCACTCATTAAATTTGCTCTAGTACCAACTTCTTTCAAGTTGTCCATGCCTATGGCATGTTTCAGTCACCACAACCCATAAAAAGTGTCTTTTTGATCCAGGCTGTAAAGATCTGCAACCTAAACTCATGTCCCAGAGCATTAGCTTACCCATGTCACTGCCAGGAGGAGTACAAACGGTGCCTCCCATGGAGCAGAAGCAGGCTGCTTGGTGGCACACGTGCCACGGATCAGTATGATGCTTTTCAAAAGCTGCTACAAAAAACAACCACCAAAAATAATAATAAGAATAAATAATTAAAAAAAAAAAAAAAGACAGAAACAAACGAAAAGGATCACTTCAAAGCACATTAGTTTGGAATCAAAATACAGGGAACAGATTATTCTCACGTTCCCCAGCTCCTGCAGAGACCCATGTAAACATGCACAGCACCCAGGGCTAGTGCAGAAACTTGGGAAACAGTCTGAATCCCAGGGGCCTTGCTAAGTATCATGGACAACTCTCTTTCATACCAGTTACAGCAAATGAATCAGGGAAGATGAAACATTAAAGAACAACAACAGAAAAAATAAATGTTTTTTTCCCTCTCATTACACACTCCTGGAGGTTGTATACTGCAGAGAGCAACTGAGTTAAGCAAATGCATTCCCATGATTTAGACATATTGATTATTTGACAATCTGCTGTTAAATCAGTAGCTTTAAAATCTCTTATGTAAAGGACATAGCTGAAATAGAACTCGAGTTGGGATACAGTCTGTGTTGGCGTAAATCAAGAACAAGCCTATGGATAAGAACAGAATTAGAATGGCTACAATAAGTACACAAAAAATACTCAAAGCAGCTTACAGATTTAATGCATTCTGATGATAGCAGTGTGGGGGGAGGTTGTTTATTTAATCCAGAGAGTTGGGACATGCAGAAAAACAGAAGTAGGTAAGGCTAAACCTAGATCCCACTGCAACTTGGGGTGGTTTGCCTATCGATTGCTATGGCTTGGAGCACTTACTTCTGAAGGCAAAGTTCAATGAACGTTGTCCAGGTGGCATTGTACAGTCCCCACTTTGCTAATCTTCATGCTGGAGCAGCCAACAAATTGGCAAATCTAGTTCGGAGGGCAGTCAGGGGAGGGATGGAAGCAGCACACGGTTGCCTTGGAGTTATCCAAGGTTATCTACACATCACGCTGTACGCTCCCTGCTTCTCATAATTAGAGTGTCTAGACAGGAGATGATGCTGGTGAAGCAGCAAGTAAAAGGTTTTGCAGAGCTTTCAGAGGAGCCCAGCTAAAGCAGTGATTACAGCAGAATGACAGGCGCAAGACTCGCCGAACCCAGCTGAGATTAGAGCCAATTTTAACCTGAGTAAAGGTCCTTTCATAACCCTTCACATGCCAAAAAAGGTGCTGAATCACAGCACGAGGGCTCAAGCACCCAGGAGGGCTCAGAGCTTTTGAACCAGCCTCGGACTGGAGGTTTCTGCAAAAGTAATTGCAGCTGTGTCTTAGCTTCATCCAGATGCTGGCATTTAGCAGCCTCAACTTGTGTAAACCAGCTTCACTCCACTGAAGTCAACAACAATTGACACCAGCTGAGAATCTGGCTCTCCGTGTGGTTTAAATATAGTCTAAAGAAAAAGAACTTACAGAGGATTGCCCAATTCCTCATGTCCATTTCCCCCTTGGGGTAAGGCTGAACAAGATGAATTTTTTCATTTTAATTTAGCTACAGCTATTTTTAACAACAGCATTATAAGCACACATTTATTACAGCACCTTCCATCCTGCAGGAGCCAGGCTGCCTTTCACGCTTCACCAGGAATCATGGAGAGAGACGGACACGGTGCTTTGCACAGCACCAGGATGGAGCCAGATCTGGATGCCACACAGCGGATGCTCAGCGTGCACAGGAGCCTGGCCACAAACACAACCAATCATCAAGGGAAGGAAAACAATTCAGCTTCAGCATTGCAAGAGCAAGCCCCAGCCATTTGCAGAAGGAAACAATCCAAGCAGCCGTTTCAAATCCTGCCTTGAGCTGGGCCGGAGCTGGACACGCTGTTTTCACAGCCACGCAGGGTGTCACGGTCACACGCTGTGGCCTTACACACACAACACAGGGCCAGGGTCACCACACGGACAGCTGGGGAAAGGCCAACACGAGGGACCTCTGAGAAAGGAAGAGTAGCCGGATCTCTCCCACTGTGACAAACCAGGGTTCTGCTGGCACTCCTCCATCTCTTTAGTTCAAATGTCCCTGCAAAGCCAAGGGAGATGGCTCTGAAGCCCGTTATATGGCAGTCTCAACGTGCAGCATTAGCAGGCTGTGATTGTCCAAAACTTCAGCCACTCTGCAGTGACGCTCAACACGATTGATAACCAAGGGGGGCAGGGGCCGGGGGGGCCTGTCACTGGTGCCAGTGGCAGGAGAAAGATTTGCTTCAGTGGAGCTGCAGAAAGCTCAAAAGTCTGGCATCCCTGTTTGGGAGCAGGTGGGATGGTTGCCAACACTTTTTCAATACAAGAGAGAAACTGGGAAAGCAGAACAGGAAAAATAAGTTGTCTCATAGGCTTCAGTCGGTGCAGTTCTATTAGAGGTAGAGTGAGCCTAAGTTTTGTCAACAGTGGTATGGTCTATTTCTTCTCAGCTCAGGCTAGGAAACTGGGGCCCACTCAGATGCTACCATATGGGAACTGCTCGGAAATGGCATCTTCCAGACAGTTCCCCTCAAGCCACCGCAGAGCAATGGAAATGCAGCAAATAAAAGCTGTGGCCACCACCCAAATGCTCCATCAAAGACATGAACTCTGGTCTCTTAAAAAAAAAAAAAGGGGAAAAAAAAAAAAAAAAGAGAAACAGAAATCCAACACAAACAAAAACCCAGATCCATTAATGAAAAATAAAGCACAAGGCAAGGGGTGATGAAAACAAATAAAACTAAGGCTGTAAAATGCCTGGTATGTTAGATGTGTTGAAACTTGCTGCTGACAGCAGCTTGAGCAGACATTCACATGCAGCCATTCATAAGATGTACAGTAATTACCTTCTCCGGGAGGCTGTATTATGATGATTTCTTTAAGCAGAGTACAATATCTCTAGCAACAGGATATAATTACAGCAAAGGATATGCCTCCTAACCTCCTTCCACCCCCCAGCCAGCCCAGGGAGAGAGCTGGAAGCCAGGGGCTCTGTGGGGAAGGGTGAAAGTTGTTTGCCCTGTGCTACTGCACTCATTACCTAGAGCTAAGCATGCCTTTGATGGGAGATTGTGGTGGCATTGCTCTCACAGGAACCCAATCTCTCGCCCCCAGCTTAGGGTGGAAACACTCCCAATGCTGTGGGACTTCGACAGAGCTGGCAGCGGCCACCAGGCCACCGGAGGAGCTCGGCACAGCCAGCCTGCAATGGGCCGACACCTTGGTGGTAAATACATAAATACCAAAAATAAACAGGCAAGGGAATGACTCAGAACTGGAACGTGCTGGCAGTGCTGAGAGGCAGCAGGACTTCCCATCTCCAGAGTGGGACTTTGATAGCCCAAATGATCCCATTACAGAGCCCCTTTGGAGACCTAGCACACTAGAGAAAGCACTAAGGCTCCTAGATAGGGACTGGCACCATGCCCACCATGGGCCTTTGTGTCTCGAGAGGACAGATGCCACCTCCTGGTGATCACCTGGCCCACCTGCCTCAGCCAAAATATCAGAGTTGGTCCTCTTAGCTCAGCTGCCCAAAGCTGGGTCCTGCTCCAGTTCCACAGCCCTCCTGCAGGAAATCCTCTTGCTGCAGCTGTTGGATTAATTCATGTAGGGTCTAGAAGCAGAGAAAGATGCAAGCAATGACAGAGCCCTAACAGCTAAGGCACCTGGTCTCTCACATTGCCTCCATCCACTTCCAGTACTTACTTCTCCATATTTCTCTGGGATGGTGAACTGAGCAACGCAGTGAGGGGTGGTCAGCAAGATCTGCTGCACCATGAAACAGCTCAGTGTGGTGAAATGCCATTTGCAGACCAGCAGGTAGGAGGCTCTGAGCACCACGACTTGCTCCTTCTGGCTACTTCAACCATCAGTCCTAGGGGGAAAAGCAAAAGATTAACCACCGCTGGTGCTGTGCCTCTCCACCCCAAACTAGAAATGCAGTCCTGCATCTGACCCTAGGCTCTGTTGTTTCTAGCCCACACACTGATTATCTAAAAATCAAAACAGGACCTCAATCTTCATTTTCCAAAAGCATCTCGAGCAGCAGTACTTAGTGGCTTGGGCTGTCCAGATATTGAGAGTAGAGAGCCTGGGAGGTTTTTAGAACTCTTTTTCAAGATACAGACAGGTTTAGTTCCCAATTCAGGGTGGAGGATGTTTTTTGTAGATGAGAGACTGGAAAGCTTCTCTCTCCAATATGAAACAACTAAAATTAAAGAATAACCAACATTTTCCTCACTGGTCTGGAAATTGCATTACAAGTGAGAGTCAGCTTGGTGCAAGTTTGCAAGCTGTGATATCAGGAGGAGAATTTCCCTTCCCATTTACAGAAGGAAATGAATTTTGCATCCACCGGATGGCAGTGTAGGGAGAGCAATCATATTTGTCGTAGTAGTATTATTTTCCTTTTAAGCCTCTCAAAAGTGATTGCAGACACAGCAATTCATTGCTTATTAAGATCTCCCTGCGTTACAACCAGAGGGGGAAAAAAAATGTAGGTCTCATTAATAAACCACCTTCTAGAATCTCAACTGATTAGACAAGATTGTTCAATAAATGATTTGGCTTGTCTGACAAAAGAAATGATTGATTGAAAAGGGAGTGTGCTTTAAGTAGTTCATTCTTTATTATAAAAACAAAGGCTTGAGATAGAAAAACGAAGAGTAGAAAGGCAGTATTTCTGTTTCAGCACGAGGCAATTTCATGCACCAGGATGGCAGGCACTGGCAGTATACACAAAGTTCACTTCAGAATTCAGACTCTGGAGGAGGAACTTCTTCTAAGCCTGAAAGGGCAACCTTTTCTGCAGTTTCTATTCTCAAAACATTTTGATAGGCAGAAAAGTCTGTTCTACTCTCAAACATGGCAGGACTTCATCGACAGCAGACTAAATTCTTGCTTCCTGCATAGCATAAAGCTCTAAATGATAAAGCTGAATGTTAAAATCCAGGTAAATACTCTTCTTGAAACCCACCGTATCAACAACACGATTTCCCCAGAGTAACAAGCGGTGGGAAATGAGCAGAAAACAGAACTTGGGAAGCCAAGCCTCAGACTTTCCTCTTGCCACTAGAGGGCAATGGCAAACAAGAGACCGAAAAACCAAAACCGAACAGATTAAGAAGCTGGGCGAGTTGTGTTTGCCGGGGCAGGAGCGGCGGTGC
>NW_008602076.1:0-3095 GCF_000691845.1 Merops nubicus
GAGAGACCAGCTCCTCTGGATGGATCATGTAAAATACTATTTTCATACCACAGTTATTACACAAAAGGGTTAAGATGTAAAGCAGAACAGTTCTACTTGAGAAATATTCTTCACTGTGGTATAAAAAAACCCCAACCTGTCCTGATCCTTGTTTATCTCTCAGCTGGTCTCTGAAACCGTCAGAGAGAGAGGGGTCCCTCTGGAGTCACCTCACTGGTAAGGTCCAGCTGGAAGTGGGAGGAGTCAGCACAGAGCCTCCCTCTGTGTGAAATCTAAAAATGAGATATAAGTTGTGCACTTCTATGTCATGCAGCGTACAGACAATTTAGCCTACAGGAGATAAGCCCATGAAATTATAGCTGATTAAGGATTTCAAAATCAGCCTATCAACAGCCTGACATTTTTCTTGCTCTCCAATGCTGGCAAAGTTGTTATGTCTAAAAAAGTAATTTTTATACAAATTTTCCAGAAAATAACTTGCTTGCAGGACCTCCAGGCCACACAAACAATAGCCAAAATCTAATAGGAATGGAAAAAAGGAATATATTCTTGCTTCAAACAGTGATTAGGTATACTACGACAAGCACAAAATAGTCATCAAGTGGTTTACATGATACCTCAGTTTGAATCTAATCATCATCTGTGTTACTGAGTGGAATACAAAGCCCAGTGAAGAACAGGGGCAAAGCACCAAGGGTTTTCCTAACTTTTCTCTGGTCATTGACATGTTCTCAAGACTAAAGGGGAACCTATAGATGAGCCAGGATGATTGCCATTGTTTATGTTTCGTTTATGTTTATTGTTTACAGCACTCCTTTCTGACTTACCTGACTAGGACCCTAGTTTAGGCTGTTGAAGAACATGTGCAGGTTTTAGTTGAGTCTTTCTTATCTCATGCCTATTTGTGTAACGTTTTCAAGCCATTTGTTCTCCCAGAAGCTATGAGATTTGCTTCCTTGATGATGTATCTGTCTGTTTTTTCCTGTGATGACAAATTCTGGTCTGATTCTCTACTCCATCACCTCATATCTACTCTGGTGTAACTCTGCTGGAACTCCTCATGAGAAACATAGATATAATGAGGAAGATAGGCAGGCTTGTGGTGTTTTGTGATGGAAGAAGTGTTACTGTTCAGAGAATGTCAATAATGAAATAACAGAGAAAAAAATGGATAGTGAGCAGAAAGAGAGAAAGAGGAGCATCAGTTATCCTTCAAATGCTTTGGTGGCAAGAGAAGATGGAGCAGTAACCACTAAATAGGGAAACTGCACAGAGCAGTCACTCACATTCTTTCTCTTTTGCAAGGAGAAAGAGAAGTTCTGTCTTAGGTGGTGACATTACCAAGGAGCAGGTGGGTTTCAGCTCTATTTCTGGGACTGCAGCAGTCTCTGCAGCTCTCTCGATTTGACTGCCCTTGTCTTCTAAAAGAGGGCTTAGCCTCACTTCATGGAATATCATAAAGCAGAAAAGAGTGCCTCACCTCAGGCTGCATTCTGGCACAGTCAGGATTTTATTTATTGTATTTGGAGAATGCTTTAAGGCCAGAAAGCTATTTGTGATAACCATCCTAAACTAAAGATATACCCCAAGGGACATTAAAGTTTAATTTGTTTATCAGACTGCAAGCAGAGATGACAAATACTTCTCTATTTCTCCATTCCCAGGAAGACAGTTAAACTGGCTCACTGGGCATTTGCATGACATATTTAAGTTACTAGACTTGAAGTCACTCTTTTTAGAAATAAGGAGATCAAAACATAGCTGTGCAGACACCAGTGTAAGGAAAAAAGCACAGCTGCCATCAGAATTTGGAGAAACCCCAGAAACCACCCACAACAAGATTGCTGTTAGTTACCTGTTTTATATTTGGAAGATTAGGAAAAAGGTCTTAATTGACTCTGTCTTTCAAAGTAATTGAATGACACTATACTCTCATTTTAAAGAAGGTGATTTCAGAATTAAATTGCCTTTTTGGCAGCCATTTCCATTGGAATTACTGCAGGAACAAAGCAGTATTCCAGAGCTATCCTGGCAACTTCTGTGAGTCCCATTATAAGAAAGAGAGAATAAGATCTTGCCTTGCCACACTTGATCCTGGAAATAACACTGTTTTCTCGTGCTTAGGATAATTAAAGCACAAATGTTTATGCTATTTGACATTTCCAGAGATAACATAATGTACTTATATAACAATTCAAAAAAGATACCAGGGAGCTGGTAGCTCACCATTTACTCTGTGCACAGCATTGCACAGGCTTCTAAACAGTAAGGGAGTCAAGAGGTAATAAATTTAGTTCACTTTACAAAGAAGTGGTAGGAGAAAATATACACAGAAGTCAGAAGGACATGGAGAATGTGAATAATAACCTACAGGAGGTATTGGCACAGCAGGTATTTAGAGTTTGGGGAGAATTTTTCTTTAAAATCAAAACAATAGAAGCCCTCAACAATTAAACAGCTTCTTGTTTTTCTCAATCTACATGTGAGTTATCATCCAAATATTTTAAAATATATTTTGCATATGGATTGTCCACAGAAGGAAGGCACTTTCAATGGATAAAGGGAAAACACAACACACCCTTTGAGTCCACTGGTTTTGGTTCTATTTCTTTAGTAACATCTGTGCCCTTCTACCAACCATCAACCTTTCTAAATGGCATTTCTACTGCTGATCTTAACAGCTTAATCTCTTATGCTATACCCACTGTCTTATAAGGAAATGCTGCCTACCTTCTTTGTTTCTATATTTAGCACTTGCTTATTCCAGTGTTATGGATACTCAGGCTTCTGTGTACCGTCACCTCACTGAGATTCTGCTGCATTTCTGACTTTCTCAGGAAACATCAAGTCTCTGTGTTTTCTCTGGCTTTTGCAAATTCCATTCTCTTCTGGTCCCTGTACCTCTGTTGTTGCCACGCGCTTTATTCTCCTCTTTGCTGCCTGAGCCATTCCAGATCTAGATGTGAAGAACTACAAACAGTCCTCCAGATGTGGCCTCACCAGCCTGAGCAAAGTCAGTTTCCAAAATTCACAGCTGACAAATGTATATTCCAGTAAACCCAGCATGTTAAAAAATGTTCAGAAAGCAGTAATAT
>NW_008602077.1:0-3251 GCF_000691845.1 Merops nubicus
GGGAAGTGACTCTTTGCTGGTAACACGGTGCCCCAGCCCCCCCAGCCCCCAGCTGAGGTAGGTAGGTACATAGGTAGGACTTTTATACTACTGATTTTGAAGGACAGTTTTCAATGTATAATAATATATCGGTTTAGGTGTGCAGTGTTTGAAAGAGAGACTGGGAGAAAGAAAGAAAACAAACCTCAATCAATATCATTGGGTTTTTTCTGTTGTAAAATATTGTAACCTTGTATAAACGCAACCTTTTTTTTTTTTTTTTTTTTTTTTGGTATTCATATCTTCACAAACGTATGAAAAATAATAATAAAAAAAAGTTCAGGAAAACAAAAATCCAAGCCAAGAGTAAAATCCAATCCTAAGAGCGTTGCCGTGCGAGGTCTGTGCCACGCGGTGTTCTTGCCTATGCAGCCATGTATTACCAGCTCATTACAGTGGAATATTAAAAAAGAAGAAACACTTTTGCAGCTTGGTTCTTTTCACCTTTTCCTGAGGGAAGTTCCTGCACTTCCACCAGAGGGTTTGGGTTAGAAGGGAACTTTGGAGGTCGCCTTTAAGGTCAGCTGCAGCTTTCTTATTTGGCTTTTTGTTTTCCAGGGGGAGTTTGGGCTGGGGGGTGCTGGGATTTTTGGGCACCAGTTTTTCTTTTTCCCCTCTCTTTGGAAGGAGGGCAGTGCTGGGATTTTTGGAAGGAGGGCAGTGCTGGGAAGGCCCCCGCACCCCAGCTGAGGCTCGGGGGGCACCACGAATGCTGCTGCTCGTTTGGTTTGCAGTAAAGCCCTGCTCTGCTCTCCCCCCAGCTGCAGCCCTGGCTGGCTTGCTCCTGACTCGCTCCAGATGAAACGGGATCAGAGGGGGGCCTCCGAAATCTCACGTTAATTGAAGCTGGCAAAAAAAGCAGAAAAAGCCAGAAGAGGAGCTGTGCCCTTTTGACCTGGCGCGGGCTGGAGGAGCAGGGGGGAGTGAACAGCAGGTGGGAGCTGCCTCCCCCCTGCAAAGGGATCACAGAATCACAGGCTCCTTTCGCTTGGGAGAGAACTTGAAGATCAGAGTCCAACCATTCCCCAGCCCTGCCAGGTCCCCACTGCCCCGTGTCCCTCACACCACATCTCCACAGCCTGGAAACCCCTCCAGGGGTGGGGACTCCACCACTGCCCTGGGCAGCCTGGCACAGGCCTCCACAACCTTTTCAGTGGAGAATTTTGTCCCATTATCCAACTTACCTCCCCTGAGCCCCCTGGGCTCAACAACCCCAGGTCTGAGAGGGGGACGAGCCAGCAGCCTGGCACAGGAGTGTCCTACCTGTGAGGTAGGCCCAAGGTGAGGGCCCCTTGGGCATCCCTTGGCATCCACTAGCCAGCCCAGTGGCCACAGGGAATACAGGAGGATGGTCTCCCGTGCTTGCTGGTGCCTCTGCTGGTCCTCCCAGCCCTTCCTGGCAGCCCCCACTGGGAGAAAGGACTTGGCACTGAGATGCCACGGAGCTGAGGAGCCTCAGCCACCCTTTCAGCTTTTACCCTGCATGCTTGGAGCACCTCAGCACAAGGTCTCCTGAGGTCCAAAGAGAAGGCACCCGGGGCTGGCAGCAGGGGGGGCCTTCCCCCCGCTGAAGGGCTCCTTTCTCTCACACTCCCACAGGTCCAGGCAGGCTCCCTCCCCTCCCAGCCCCACTCCAGCAGATTCCCCGGGGCTGTGGGGCAGACCAAGCCCTCTGGGCTGCACCTCTCCCTGCACCAAGGGGTGGGCTTGTCTCGGCCCCATGGGTGCCCAGTGCCAACTCCTGCCCCACCCCAGCACTGGGAGCCCTGGTTCTGAGGGCTCGTGCTGCTGCTTTCACTCCGTGACTAGGACTCAGCCGTGACCCCGTTCCCTTCACACTCCACAGACACACCAGCACCAGTAAGAGCCCAAGTCCCCGCACCCCAGTGGGTGAATGGAAACAGCCCTTCGTGCTTAGGGAGAGCCAAGAAGGTGCCCAGCACCTCTCAACAACCCCCCAAAACCCACAGAGCCCCCCTGGCCTTCCCGGGGGCTGGCTGGGAGCGTCAGCTCAGTTCAGATGGAGCGTGGCTGGATTCCATCTCCCAAAGAAATGGATAATGCAGGTGCTGTTGCTAACTTATCCATTCCTCTCACTCGGAGGAGAAAAATTCCTTCCCTCCCTGAGCACTCAAAGCCAGATTCTCCAGATGTTGGCAGAGTTCAGACTGTGGAGACCCTAGAGCCAGTTTCAGTAACATCCTGGTTGTAAGGCTTCACATCAGAAATTGCTCCTGCCCTGAACGTTGCCAAAGAGCTCAAAAGTCTCCCTGTGAACCCAAGACAGCAGCAGGACCCGGGTTAGGAACGTGCATCCCTCTCTGGAAGCTGCCTTCTCCTCCTGGCATGGAAACCTTTCTCTCTGGGAGACGTGGCTATGGCACCTGGGTTACCACGTTCCTTCTCTGCTGTTGGACTCTGCTTGGAGGCAGGGCAAGCCTAGGGCACTTGTGATGAAAACCCATTTTTTCCTTCCTGTAAACTGAAAAGATTTGCCTTTTTTCTTCCTCTTTTGTAATGCAGGTTATTAACCTTTGAGCAGATGGATGTAAAATCATCTTCTCATTGGCAAGGGAGCTCAGAGCCACGCAAGGTGCACGTCCTTACAGCCATCTGGAGCCCACATGTAGAGGTGTTGCATTTAATCCGAGACAAACAAGTGTTTATTATTTGTGAAGGGATCTCCCACTTTCTCTTGCTTTTCAGTTCGTAACTTAACTCACACAGGGCCAGGACAGATGCTCCAAGTTAGTGATCTGCTCCTCACCCAATTCCTGCACCTCATTTCACGGCCTCACTGCTCCGAGCCTCCCGCCCAGCCTGTTTCCTGTGAAGTGTGGCAAAGGGGGCACTGCCCCCCTCACCCCTGGCACCCAGCTGAGGCCTGACCCTCCTCTGAAGGAGGAGCTTCCACAACAGAAGGGCCTCTACGTTTGCCAGTGGCCAGGGCAGCAGGTGAGAAACAGGAGCTGAGTGTGTGGCTCTGTGGACGTGAGGCAGGACACACAGAGCCTCTGGCCCCAGCACCTCACTGTGGCATCCTGGCACCACTCTGGCTGGAGGAGACCCCAGAAGCTGCAGTCAGGGGAATCCTGAAGAGCAGCAGAGCTGGGACTGCTCTCCCCACTGCTTCCACCCGCCCTCCCAGCAGCACGAGATGCAGCCAGGGGATCCAGGACTCGAAGGTACAGCCAAAGTGTTCTCATCTTCCT